>NW_006382745.1:0-2785 GCF_000327345.1 Myotis davidii
GCATTTTACACTTTTATTATTATAGATGTTTTGAATTGATAATTCAATAAATTTTGACAAATATATACAGTCATGTGTCCATCTCTACAATCATGATATAGAATACTTCTATCACCTTCTCTTCTGCCTACAGCCTCTAACAAACATTGATCTGTTTTCTGTTATGATAGCTTTGTTTTTTTCTAGAATTTCAGTTATGTGGAATTATATAGAATGTACTTTTTCAAGCTTGGCTCTTACGTAGCATAATGCATTTGAAATTCATCCATGTTGTTATATTATTGCTTACAAGTAATTTATTCGTTTTTATTGCTGAGTAGTATTCTCATGGATGTATCCCAGTTTGATTATCCCTTCATCATTTCATAGACATTTGGTTTGTTTCTAGTTTGAGTTATTATGAATAACTTATTAATGGGTTATAAGAATTCCTTATGCCTAAATATAAAATCTTTAGCATATGTGTTTTACAAAGATTTTCTTTGAATTGGTATTTAAGACCCAACTGTCATTCTGTTTCCATTCACATTTTCCTCCTGATTCTACCTTAAAATGTACTCAGAATCTGACACTCCTCAACACTTCCACAACTGCCACACTGCTCCATCACCTCTCAGAAGTTACTGCAGTGACCTCTGAACTGGTCTCCATGGTTCTGCCCTTGCTCCTTCATTCTGTTCCAAACACAGCATCCTGAGTGATCCTCTTAAACCATAAATCAGATCATGGCACTTTTCTACTCAAAATCTTTGAAAGGCTTCCTTTACTAAATAAAAAGCTATAGACAATTATAGTAAATACAGAAAAAATGCCATTTCTATATTCAGATTATGCAGTACAATAAAATATTTTTACTAAATCAAATATAAACATTTCAAGTTTGGCATCTAGGAGTTCTAATACCATTTGCTATTCAATTTCAGCCCCTTTATGGAGAAAACACTAACTTTTCTAGGGTTGCTCAGCTTCCATGGCAGAGCCACCAGGTAAAACTCTAAGGTGAAAAAGGGTAACACTATGGTTGGCTTCCTTTTATTGGTTCAAAAGTAGATTGGCAAAGAGATGGGGATGTAATGCTATCAGGGAATTGCCAATCTTTCTGTTCCTTTTAGCTGGGCCCTTTAAGTAAACCATGTGCACATGTTAGGTTTATGAGATGATTCATAATGCAGTTTTTAATTGTAATTAAGTTCCCTGTTGGGTGGTATCATTGACATGCTTATTCTCATGTCTCCAAATACATTAACATATTTCAGGCCCAAACTTACAATTCTTTATGCCCAGAGAACTGGTTAAGTAAAATTGGTACAATCTTCATAACAAAGAGAGGTTAGATTCAAGACAGGCTAATATACCTACTTTGAGGGTTTAAAAACTATTTCTGGCAGAAGTGACCCTAAATGATTTTCAATGCCCCTCTTAGGATGTGTTTCCATTCAGATTATAGTTAGATGCTAATAAGGGTAAGGCCACAAGGGCACTGTTTATAAAGCAGTTTTCAAAATCTACTTACCTCCAATACAGGAACTAGAATGCAGACAAGTAAAGATCAGGAAACATAGCAACTGTGCATTTGAGATGCACAAACCAACCTTGGAGTCACATGTGGAGAAAGAGTATTTCCATGGTTATTTTTAAATAGGGTCAGGAGGTTTTATGAATTTGGGAACTAATACAATTTTATTTTCCCTCTGGGACAATTACTTGACTGATGGGAATATCCATTTTGTTGGATTTTTTTTCCATGTTGATAAATTGAATGACCACAAACTATAATACATAATGAAATCCAAAACTAACACTCTCCTATGAATCTCTTGGCTAAAGTGCTTCATGCCTAAAGTTTCAGTCAGGTCAGCTAGAAAAAATTAATCACAGACCCAGGACTCAAAATTATATATTCAAATAAGAAAATAAAGTTAATAATAGCTACAAGTAAACATTGTTTTAGGACATAGAACCCATTTGCCAAATTTCCAAATATTTTATTCAAGTGTGAAGAATGTGGTTATTTCCATTAGAAGTATTCCAATGGAAATAGTGGTCTGAGTTACTGTGAAAATAAAAAGAAAGTCATGGTGTGCTTTCCAAAAATTATTCCTTAGGCATTTGCTATCTGCTTTCTATTTTGTGAGCCAGTGAGAACAAAACCAACGCCCTTGTATACATAGTGTTCTAAAGTAAAAATACATAAGGGTTGGAACAAAAACACAGGATGAGGTGAGCTGAGGGCCATGCAGTGCCTCACCAAGGTGAACTTCTTGTCCTGGCAGCATTCTTAGGCAGCAAGGTGTTCTTTTCTCTGCACTCAGCATCTGAGGGGGGTGGTATTATCTTAACCTTTCACATGCTACGATCTGGTTTAAGAGCAGAGTTGAAGAGAAATCAGTGCAATTTGTTTTGGAATATATCAAGAAAAATGGCCTTGAGCCCTGCTCTGCTTCCTATAAGGTTGAGGCCATAATAAATGCCTTTCAAAGAATTTTGTTCTTGTCAAGAAATAGTTCACCTTTGCTACATCACAGTGAGTGGCCTCTACCTCAGGCCTAACAAGGATCTAATAATAATGATAATAGTAGTAGTTGTATTTATTGACCATCTATTTACATAGTTCTATACTAAGGGCCTTCCATATGTCATCTAATTTATGACTCATAAAATCTTCTCATGAGATAGGCATGCTTAGCCTTATTTTACAGAGGAAAACATTAAGATTCAAAATGGTTCATTTACTTGGTGTCAAAATCTATAGTAATAAAAGCCTAATATGCTAATTAGACCCGAC
>NW_006382746.1:0-2794 GCF_000327345.1 Myotis davidii
ATCTAACAACGCCCTTGTTTTTTTAAAAATTTTATTAAACAACTCACACCGTCGCACAATCAAATCAAACACGATGTTGCTGGCCACCTATAAACGCTTGCATTCCCATACATATTTCGACCCTTTCCATCTCAAATCAGAACACGTTCACCAAAACTAGTCGTCACGAGTTACTAACCAAAAGACAGCAACCAGAGAGCGAAAAGACGCAAAACACAAACATAGTTTATACTTTTCATTAATAGTAAAAAATATATTTCGGGCCCAAGACACTTTAGAGTAAATTTTTCAGATTCATGAATGGCATCACTAAATGCAAATGATAATTCTGACACTCGATGCCACCCACAAACGCCAAAATATTAAATCATCCTGAGAGAATCTAAATTATTTCATCGAATTTGGTTACGGTACATTTTTGAATACCTTCTTATCCAAGAACAAACCAAACTTATTTTCGTTAAATATTTTCCACGCTCTACAATGACTGAACATCATTGTAAAATTTTACGTATTCAAGGCCATCCTCTACAAGCATACCAGTGGTGCCTGTGAATAAATATAACCAGCAAGAAAAAACGCAGATTATGCAGTTTAGCAAAACGACTCTCCAATAGAACCACACCTCCTCCACAAAGCCCATCGCTCAATCCCTTCCGAAACATACAACTGTTTGAAAAACACTAGCACTCAACACACACACACACCATTTATTCAACAGATTTTATCGAGTAGACATTTAATCTTCAACAGCAACACGCATCCTGAAAGAGGTCTTTCTTTGTCGGGTGAGATCTACTGACACTGCAGACAATAACGATCAGTTCAATCATTTTCTCCCGATTCTACATTTTTTTAAAAATTGCACCTGGTCACCTCCACACATCCTCATAAATATACTGAACACAGAGCAGTAATTTCGCCCTCACGAAAACATACACCCAATGAAACCACGCTGTAGCCGGCCCAACACACCTATCTTCACCGTGTTTTTTTCACAACTTCATATAACAAATGACACCGTACAAGAATCAAATCAAACGTGAGGTTGCCGACAACCATTCAACGCCGTCAATCCCATCCTTATCTCGATCAATTCTATCTCGATCCCGAAACCATTTATCAAAAATAATAGTCAGGAGGGACCAAACAAAAGATAGTAAACAAAGAAACAAAAGAATACAAAACACAAACTCTCACAGACAAAAAAATTCATCGATAATGAAAACTATAATCCCAGACTAAGACACTTCAGGGTTATATCCAGATTCATAAATGGCATCATTAAATTCAAACACCAAATCTGACATCCGTAACCACCACAAATCTACTAGCGACAATCTCCCCGTAATAAGTTGTGCGTCATTTCCTACAGGTTTGATTCCTCTTCCTTTTCAAATCTCTTCTGAATCAAGAACAAACCGTTTTACTCTAGATTGGAATACTCTCAACTTCCCCATCACCACAGCCTCATTCGGATGTTCTACTCATGCAGTGACATCCTCTTCAAGCATAACCAATGTGGCTGTTCAGAAAACCAACCAGCAAGAAACCTCCTATGCTGCTATGAAGAAAAGCGAACAGACTGTGCAATAGAAGCTCACCTTGTTCACACATCATGTGATTTGATCATCTCCGAAATCCACCATTGAATAAACAACATAGAAACACAAATGGCGTATATACCTATCCAAAAAACAATTTGGCTCATCAGCAAGCATATCTCGAAAACAGAACAAGTCAGAAGTGCCTTCATTCCACGGAAAAATACTTCTCTCAACCACACGCAAGATACGTCCTGCCTATTGATTATCTCCACATATTCGGTTTTCAAAAAACACACAATGAAACCCACACAAAACCGAACTAATATAGTAATCACCGAACATTCATTTCGCCCCCTCGAAACCCTACCCCAAATGAAACCACACTGCACCCACACCACACACCTTTAACCACCCCCTTTTTTCACAATTTCATCCAACAAATCACACCGTCGCAAAGCCATGTAAAACCTGATGTGGCCAAACTCTATTCAAAGCTTACATTCTGATGCATATCTCGATTCAAATCATCTTGAACCTGAACACGTTCAACCGAACCTATTATCGCTGATTTCTAACCAGGAAATGCAAACGACTAACAAAGCAACGAAAACGAATACATTGACAGTATACTCGTTCCGGCAACCATGAAAAATTTTTTCCGGTTTTATGATCTTCAATGGCATGTCCGGAGTCATGAAGAGCACCATTATATTCAAACACCAACACTGACACTCGCTTCCAAGGATAAAAGACAAAAGATCAGTTCATCCTGAGAAAATCTGAAGTATTTCTTCTGGGTTTGCTACAGTATATTTTCTGATTCCTTTTATTTCCAGAACAAATCGAACTCAATTCCGTTAAGAAAATTCCATGTTCTTCAAGGCATGAGCATCATTAGAATGTGTTAGGTATACAGAGCGATTCTCTCCAAACATACCTCTAGTTCCTGTATAATAAACAATGAAGCCAAAAAAAATCTTATTATGGTGATGAGTAAATAAGCTCTCCAATAGAAACACTTCTCCCCCACAAAGCATGTGTTTCACTATCTTCCAAAACATAGAATTGTTTCAAAAATATTCTCATTCAACACACATACACCACTTGTGCCAACCAAATTTCTCGAGTAGACATTTAATCCCCAACAACAATGCAAAAACTGATGCACGTCGCTCCTCGTCGTGTGGGATCTACTGACACTACAGATAATCTACATCTGTTCAATCAACTCCACTCGATACTACATG
>NW_006382747.1:0-2785 GCF_000327345.1 Myotis davidii
GGAAAAATATCCTCAGGTGAGGATTAAAAACGAAAAAATTAGACATGGAGCCATGCTTCTCAAAGATGACAGGGCGACCTGTCAGGGTGACACCTTGATCAGCAAGGGCAGAGCTCTGGCCCTTCACCACTTCCCAGCTTGGGACACTGATTGGTTGAAGAAGCGAAATCCCCCAGAGAATGGAGCTTGGGACCACTGGGAATGGGGTTTCAGGTACTAGAGGGAAGTGTGATACATGAAGAAGTAATGCTTTTGTGTCTGAAACATCATAGAAGCTGAATCTCTCTGTAAGTCACCAGGACTACTTATTTTAAATTTTGATGGATTGATTGATGTTTAAGAGAGAGAGAGAGGAAGGGAGGGAGAGAGACAGACAGGCAGGCAGACAGGCAGACATTGATATGTTGTTCGACTTATTCATTGGTTGCTTCTTGTGTGTGCCCTAATCAGGGATCAAACCCACAACCTTGGCTTATTGAGATGGCTCTAACCAATTGAGCTACCTCTACCCAGCCAGGCAGGACTACTTATTTTAAAAGAAAGGAACCAAGACTCTGAATCATTACTGGCTCGTGGTTACTCCACAACCAGTGCTCTCAGGCCTCCTGTTGGGGAGTAGCCAGCTGTTCAGACCCAGCTTCTCTCCAGCTGTGCTCCTCTCCCTCAGCCCCCTCCAGTACCCTCTGTAATGTTTATATCAGACAGAGGGAGAAAAGGCATGGGAAGAAAAGGAAAGCAGAAGGTGTCTTGAAGTAGATGTGTAGGAATATGTCATCTAAATTAAGCTCAGGAGTAAATGAGGATCCAGACACTCTGCCTCCCTGACGCACTTGTTCCTCTAAAATATTTCTTCACTGTTGGTATCACCCACTCACTCGGGGGTGAACTGTTACCATCTTTTGGCAGGCATGACTCACCAGAAGTTTGTCAGCACCTTTCCAGGTTTTGGAAAGAATGTTTCTCCTTGTCATGTCCTTTTTCTAGATGAGACATAGCCAGTGATTGAAGATACTTAATTTGAGCTACTTGGAGCTACTTAGTTTTCTAGGGCAGCTCTAACAGACTACCACAGATTGAATGGTTTACAAAACAAAAATGTATTGTCTCGTAGCTCTGAAGGCTGGAAGTCTGAGATCAAGGTGTTGTCAGGGCTAGTTCCTTCTGAGGCTGTGAGGGAGAATCTGTCCCAGCCTCTCTCCCGCTGCTGGTAGCTTGCTGGTCATTGTTGGTGTCCCTTGGCTTATCGATGCAACACTCCAGTCTCTGCCTTCATCTTACTTCTCCCTCCGCGTGTGACCCATTCTTATAGGACACCAATCAGATTGGATCAGGGCCCACCGTAATGGCTTGTTTTAACTTGATTACTTCTGTAAAGATCCTCTCTCCAAACAAGGTCACATTCTGAGGTACGGGGGATTAGGACTTTCACATATGAATTTGTGGGGCCACAATTTAACTCATAGCATTTGGGGAAGTATAATGTACCTAGAACAGGGGCTTCAACCTCAAATGCATGCCAGGGCAAAATAGATGTTGAACATAAGTGAAGCAGGCAGTTCTAAGATTGTTGATAGGAAGTGTTGAGAACTAGGGCGAGGTAGAAAGTTCACCCTTTATCTACGGGGCCTGGCATTATTCACCTTCAGCCCCTGTTGTTTTGTAGAAATGAAGGGCCAGTTTGTCAGATTTTTTGAAGAAAAATCTGGATTTTTTAAAATGAAAATTCCAAAATGTTTAAACATTGTGCAGAACCATCAGAATATATTTATGGATTACATTCAGCCCAAGGACTGCACCTCAGCCTGGGCCCCTGGTTTTAACCTCTGACCTGGAAGCCATGTGTTTCCTATCTAGAGTAGAAAGTTTGTGTGAGCGCCCTACACAGTTAGGTGAGATGAGACAGACTATTATGTGTACAGTGAATGCAAATGTGCGAATGTGCATGTGTGCCTCTGTAGTAAATTGAAATTAACATCTTGTAGTATCTAAATTAATTTGAACATAGTTATGGATTGATCACTAAAGCAACATACCATAGTCCTAAAAAGAATTTGAGTTCCAACTCTCTCTGTTTCAGGGATTTAGTCAGATGATTTGCAGAATGTTTATAAATTACTCTGCTGAAGAATACATTAGGTTGGGTGAAGAAGTTGGTTGAAATATCAATAGATGTAACTGCTTTCTTTTCCTTACTGCCCACGAGTCTGGGAATCAGATGGATTTGGGATTAAAGCCCTTGATGATTATTGATAGTTTGAATCTATATGTAACACATGAAAACCAGCATTAAACACCATATGCTAGATCAGATGTAGACCCTCT
The DNA here is from genome assembly GCF_000327345.1 of Myotis davidii. Taxonomy (NCBI): domain Eukaryota; kingdom Metazoa; phylum Chordata; class Mammalia; order Chiroptera; family Vespertilionidae; genus Myotis; species Myotis davidii. Next base: position 2,323 of record NW_006382747.1, read on the forward strand.
TTTGGGGAGTACCAAACCTACCTTCTCTCTTCCCTACTGCTCAGTGCCATCACTTAAAAAGCTACTGTCTTTCTGATGGCAGGAGGGTGGCGGATGGGATGAGAAGGTGGACAAATAATGGCCTGATCATCCCATGAAACCTAACATGGTATTCCTCCTTATTTACTAGAAGTAATGAATAATATGCTAGGAAGAAAGCATATTCTGAATATGTATTTTATGTTCCTAAGGAGTTCACACTGTAGTCATTACAGGCAGTTAAAAAATGATTTGTAAAGAGGATTTTGTGCTGCTTTAAATTATAATACAATGATCAAGGGAGAACATTGAAATCCATTTTTATGCTCCTAGCACAGGTAATAAAATACAGTATTGCTGACTTCTCACTGTAGCTGGCATACCGTTTGTAGTTTGGAAAAATCGGTGCTAAGTCTGACACCCCAGAGCTTCATTCCAAAGTGGC
>NW_006382748.1:0-2787 GCF_000327345.1 Myotis davidii
CATTAGGGTTCACTCTTAGTGTTGTACATTCTAGGGTTTGGACAAATATGTAATGATACATATCCATCATTATATCATACATATAGCATTTTCACTGCCCCCCAAATCCTCCATGCCTCCTATTCATTTCTCCCTCTCCTCAATCCCTTGGCAACCACTGATCTTTTTACCATCCCCCCAGTTTTGCCAAGCATACTACAAAAAAAACCCTGTTAATGAAGAGTACCTTTAAAGTCTTGTGTGATTTTAGCTTCTGTTAAAATCAGACTGATCAACCAAATCCACCAGTTGCATTTTTTTCCACTGACAGTGTTTTTCCATATTATTGTCTCCTAATTTATTTTCCATCATCAAAAAGCACTTAAAATACTAATGACCCACTCCAGAACAAGTTCATGGATGAAAGCCCTTGGTTGGCTACTAATGGGCCAGGTTTATAACCTGCTTTTTATTTTTTTATTTAAACACCATCTCCAAATTCAAGAGTTTCAAAAAGACTACTTTTTATTAGAATACTTTGGAAAGTCTGGAGTGAGGGATGCTATTTTTGTGAGAGAAGCGGGTTGAGGAGAAGAGAGGTTTAAGACAAGCTTTTCCATTGATGGGATTGATCTATTATGAAATTGAAACATAAGACAAATTGCCCTCTTTTCCACTTCTGCTATTAATGTCATCTTTTCCATTTAGAGTGTCTTAGGATTCTTGAGAAAACTTCTCTGCTGACAGTGTCTCAGGCAGGAACTGTGCCGAGCACATAGAGAAAGCAGTGAGGTGATGAGAACACAGAGTAACGGTCCGTATAAACCAAGCCTGGAGGAAGGAACACTATTTTTACACCTTTTAAACGGGCTACATTATCTTCTATTTTCAACACAAGTCAATTTAACCATTTTGTGGCGCTCCCTCAGATAGATAGGGTTGTATCCTCTCTCAATAGTCACAGCATAGGTAGAAATGGAGGGCAAACAGGTCAAGAAGACGGAATTTGGAGTCAAAAGCATTGGATTTTGCAGTTCCTCTCTACCAACTTCCAGCTAAAGACCTTAGACAGGTTTCATACATTCTTTGAGCCTTTGTTTTCTCATCTGTTAAATGGGAATGGGAATGCCCCCTTCGTTTGGCTGTCATGAGTCTTACATGAGATATAACCCTCCTCACACTGTCAGGTACATAGTAAGGCCTCACCAGATGACAATGGTTGCTCTGCAGTTTGTATTTTTTAAATCACTATGATGATCAGGAAAATGTATTGCTGTGACTCATAAAATCCATTCACTTGGCTTAAGCCAATTTATTCTTGCTTATAAATCTGTGCCATCCTCGACTGAATACACACCATGATACCTACTTAATTATTTAAATTAGGCAAAAGTGATTTAATTCATAAGGCTAGTCAGGTCCACTAATTAATGGAATTTTCTGAAATAAACAGCTATTTTGGATTAGATGATACATTTGAAGAAGATATCCTTTAAATATCACATTTCTCTAGTAATGCGGTGCCAAACCATTAGATTCTGTTATTTAAGCTACCCTCTGTTCACTGAGACATTTACCCTCAAAGGAAGGAATGAACCCAAAGGGATAGGACGGGAGCAGGCTCTAGTATGGGTCTGTGAATAATTAACCTCTTTCATCCTTCATTCATTTTATCAGTATTTTTTTTTAGCACTTGGTCCTTATCAAGGGTAGTTCTAGGGGCTGGAAATAGAGCAGAAATGAATCAAAATCCTTTCCTTAAACACACTGGAAACAGGCTATCAACAAATAAGCAAATAAACATATAGGCCATATTCTAAGACATACCATTGCCAAAAGCATGCAAGATGGACTGCCAGCTTGGGAGTGGGGTGGGGGAATCAGAGAAAGCCTTTCTGAAAAGATGGTAATTGAACAGAGATCTGAAGCAGCATGACATTCCGGCATGTTTCTGGGTGGTATCCTCAGACTCACCAGAGACATTATATTTGGTGGCTTAATGACAGGGACTCAGCTTTAACGGAAAATCATCCAGAAGGAGTAAACCAACATTCTGAATGTCTAGAACTCATGACCTGAAAGAGTATTTCCAACTTCTCCATTCAGTGACAGAACCAAAGCACCAAGAAAGGAATCTTAGGATGTGTATAATTTTCCAGAACTTTATGGGAAAACCAATGCACTGGAGAGAGAAAAGAATCAGCTGTTTTATTATGGAGTGAAGGGAGGTGATTCCAAACTGGAAAAGAGGAGAATCCTTTACTATGGTGTGTGCATAGATGGTAAACTAAATGGGAACAAGACATTTGGTGCCATGCTGAGGTGGCATTGATCCACTGGAGAAAAATCTTTAGGCTAAAGAAAGCAAGAATGATATAATTTCAAAACTTTAGACAAGAGCCACAGTCATTCATTAAAAAAGTGGACCTAACACATATTCAATAAGAAAAGTGACAACTACACGAACATTCGCATCTTCAACAAAGAAAATACTGTAATACAAAAATGCCCTTTCAAAATGTCCAAGCAAACACACAGTTTATTCATTTCATGTGTATTGGTCACACAGATGATAGACATTCAATTCTCAATGCTATAAGACACTGTGTGATATGAAACATTACCTTTAAGGTAGAAGGAACAATTTAGCCTTAATCACCAGGCAATTCTGTGATGGTGACACTTGTTTTGAATCATAAAAGCCCTGGCTAAATATTCTCTGCCATTATCTGGCTTTAGAAATCCTGTCAGTTTAGCTTCAGGCTCAAATCTCATAATTGTATGGGTTGTCTTTTCAAAGGGATGCTG
>NW_006382749.1:0-2783 GCF_000327345.1 Myotis davidii
AGCAGGGTGAATGTCCTCACAAAGCCTTTAGATTTCTTTGAAAAGGATGACTTTCAAATGGGGATGTATACCTCTTTGAGAAAATTCAGAAATTCTAGAGAAATAACAGAGAGCTTTACCCTCACCAATCTCTTCTAAACATGGGTCTGAATTGAATTAGCAAATGGAAATGTCTTAAATACAAAAGTAAATTATCTTGGAAATATACTAAATTTCAAGGAATAGAATCCTTTTTCTTTAGTCAGAACACCTCAGCAATACCTCAGCAGTTATTAATAAGCTATTTTACTGGTTTAAACAAAGATCCTAAAAATGTATATTATTGCAATGTATCTTTGTATGTGTGCCCGGACTCCAAAGCCTAGTTTTATTTGTATGGTTCCCCAACAGAGAGGTTGCTATAGATATAGCAAAAGCCCAAAGGACAGCATGCTGAGCTTTTGGAAAAACAGTTTCATTTCCAAAAGCAAGGGATAGACATTGAGGCTTAAAGGGAGTTGATCCTTAGGATAAACTTATAGTTAATGTAAGATTTTCAGAATGAAATCTAAGATTTCAGGGAAATTTGGGGACCAATTATGTGATGTTCAAAGGAAACAGTGAATATGAGTGAGCTTTAGTTTTTAACCCTCTGCTCAAGGCAAATATGTGCAAACTATTCTACTCAATATTGTAGACTAGAAGGCAATTTTTGTTTCTTTTTTGTGATAATGATGAAGAAGAGGAGAATGACAAGAAGATGAAAGCTGGAGTTCTAGGTGCCTGAGCTTTAAGTTGTTTTAATTCACAAATAACCACAGTAATGGAACTTGGCTTTGGTCTGGCCCTCTCTCAAAGAGAAAGGGACCAGATGCTATTGGGAGCTTTCTCTTGACCTTTCCTTGGAACTTGCCTCTCCCACCTGGATTTCATGGTAAAGTATGCTCAGGTACCAACCTTCAGGACAGCCAATTCTTTTCTCAAATGGAGTTTTCCACCCTAGGAAGGCCAGGTGTATGAACCCTTCTTATCTCTCATCAGCTCAAAGACAAAAAAAAATGTCTTATGAATATAAGATTTGTAAAAATTTAACCTCTCAGTAATGTGTAAGGAAAAGAAGGAGGAAGCAATGTGGCAAAGGGGAGGCCAAGCAGAACCAGAGTGACCACAGGAAGAATGATCTTCCAATGGTTCTTGCGGGGGCCCTAAGATGGGTTGTCTGGCTACTTCATATGCTCCAATGGGAAAAGGACCTGGTGCCCACGTATCAGTGAACCATTGAAGGAGAACAAGATGCTAATGAGAGCAGTCCAGGGGGAAGGACTTCAAAAGTGAGTCTCCTAGAATAACAGACCCACTTTAGTGTTCCAGCGCTGAAAACGAGCGAGGAAGGACTGAGGGAGCCAGGGTAGCAAACAACTGGACATCCATGTGTCCTCCACGTTGGCTGCCTTCCTTGCCTTGATCGCCTGAGAAGGATCCCAACTGCTTATTCAGAGTTGTCTCTTTGGTGACGTTGGCTATTCAGAACTGTCATTTCAGGGCTCAAGAGGAACTGTGGGGTAAGCCATAGCTTTTTCTCTGACTTTGTTTGCTTTTGTTAACATTTGAAAATTCTTTTCTACCATTAATGGGGAAAATTATTGACTTCTAAGTTTCTTTTTCTTTTCTTCCCCCTGTCACCCCAAAATTAAAACACAACACTCTATATATACACACACATAAATCTATATAATCATTTTCCTAGTAGTAAAACATTTGATACTTGTTAGCCAATAATACAGATGATTTGAAAGCCTTTTGAGGATGGGTCCTATTTTCAATGGCATGGAATGATATAGCTGTTATTTCATAAAGAGCATCTTTCTATCAGTTTACTAACAACACCCCTCCATGCCTCAACTTCAACCCCAATTTAGATTACAGTGTTAAAAAGATCATCATAAAATGTAGCCTTGCACAAGGAGATGACCTAATTATTCAGCTTTGCTCTTAATAAATTATGCAATGATGCATGCAGTATTTTTCCTGAGAGAATGAGTGTGTCAGACACTCCTGCCAGTCTGTGTAGATGCCAGAGTGAATGTTTAGTGCCACAATTTGAGAGTTGGTTTTACAGCATGTGAAGAGTGATTTAACAGTTCATTTTGTTGTTGTTGTTGAAAATATGCATTATCCTGAAGGAACTTACCTGCATATAGAACATACTATATGTGATAATTGTATATTTAATAATGTTCAAATAAAGGACATGCTGTCAACTAACTATTTGTGTATAATTTCAGAGTGGTAATGAAAAAGCTAAAGGGAATTCCCCAAGAGTTCAAAGGAGTTTATTTGAGACAGATGAATATCAGCCTCTTGAGGCTCCTGTCAATAGAACAAGAGGGTATATTTATAGCTGTATCTGTGCATAGGGGAGGATGTTCCAAAATCAATCCCAACTATTCAGGATCACTGAATGGCTGTTAAAGGGAAGCCTTCTGGTCTACCTCATGATTTGTACTATGTTCACTATGGTGTGATTATAGAGCTGATGTGTGTTGACTGTGCAACCTTCTAACTGGTCTGATGAAGAATTGGGATTTGACGACCTCTGAGAAACTTGTACTGTGGATGTTTAGATCTGAGATAAGGGTGGATTTAAAGGCAATGATGGTGAACCTGAAATCTTATTTTGTCATATCAATAACACTGAAAAAAGTAATATTGTAAATTTGTCATGGCTAAAACGCTGAAAGCCAAATGGCATTAGCAATAAAAGAAAGATAGTTAACAAATCATTGCCTCATAGGCAGGTTAAC
>NW_006382750.1:0-2789 GCF_000327345.1 Myotis davidii
AACAAGGGAAAACCTTATTTCGAGTCCAGGCTGGATGGAAGTGCCTCAAACAGTTTTTGAAAGGCATGACCAGATGTCTATGCAGGTCTGATGTCCTGGGGGCTCCCTCTACAACAACAATATATGCACCCCTAAGCCTGGAGGCTTGCCTTGGGTTCAGTGTTTGCAGGGTTGTGGCTGGAGCTTGGCCAGAGGACTAGGGTGTCCACATGTGAACTAGGAAGATATGATACCTTGAGGTCTGGGATGAAGTGGGGGGGGTGCAGAGCCTAGATCAGCTCCCTCTACACTGCCCCATTCTAGCTGGAAACTCTGAGGAGTCTAAGAGTTCTGAGCTCTAACTTGTTCTCCCCCCTTTGTCAAGACAGAAGGTTAGGACATTTTATTTAACATTATTCATTTCTCTTGATGTGCAATGTTTATTTAGACAAATATATAAGACTTCTAATCATACTTTTGCCCAAGCCCTCAAACACTAGGGGTGAGCCCATAGCTACTTCTGCTGAGGGAAGCACTCCTTAGAAAAATAGATATTTTTCCTAGTTTTTTGCTTGAAGTGCTTAGGGTCAAATAATCTACCTCCAGAGTCCACGGTTCCTGAGTGAGCCCAGTGTGTACTTCAGACATTAACTGAATTCAGAGGAATCCTTCCCAGCTATTCTGTTCCTGAAACCGTCATTATGGACCTGGTAGCGAATAAGACTCAATAGAAGAAACAGCTTATGGATTATCCAAGCTCCCAGTGCTTCTAGTACCCTTTCCCGCCTTCACTGGTACAGTATTAGAAGAAATAGAAAGAAAATGGTTATTAATTTCACTGAATTATTGTCCCTTATAATGGACAAGTATCCAAAGTATAAACAATGCTATTATAACTGGCACTACTATGAATATATGTTCATATTTTTGCCCTCCATTAAAAGCTATATCAAAGGCAGACTAGAGACTGATTTTAGGAGAAACAACAGATAGCTAATACATATCCAATGAATAGGAAAACATAACACTAGAGAAATGCTGCTGCAAATGAGAAGGGGGGAAATGAGCATTTCTACCTTGTCAGTTATGCCCTACTGAAAGAGAAATGAACTATTCTTATTTTCATAAACAGAAGTTTCCCCCCACCCCAATCATACATCTCAGCCATATCTGAGACACTTCTTGTAATATTTTGTAAGGAAAAAAGATCATGTGCCAGCAAAATTCAATCCTTAGTTTGGAATGTATTTATACATTATAAGTGAGATCAAAACAAAATGACTCGGGGAATGGAGGGAACGTTTCCTTTGAAGTGTTCTGAGAATAAGAGAAGCCCCCATGCCATTTGCTTTCTATTTTCCATCTCTCTCTCTCTCTGCCTCTCTCTCTCCCAAGACAAACTATTGCAGTGGTCTTCAGACCGACATTTCATAGGAAGGCTCATAAGTGAAAACATCCGAACCCTGGGAACTTGATCCCCGTTACCAATTCTACATTTCCAAAAGAGCATTTAAAGACATCATTGTTTGTTCCCAGTGACTAGTTAATTGCATTTTGATTTGGTAATTGCAAACAGATTTTAGTCTCTCAGCTTTTCTACAAGCATAACAATCTTTAATATGATGGATCCAGAGTTATACTCACAAATTGCCAAAGAAGTTCATGTTAGATTCACAGATGATTTTCTGCTGTTCTATTGTTAATGTTAGATCTAGATATTCTTTTTCTTTAGCTTATAACAATAGTTATTATTCATACTCTCTTGATTTGGTCTATTGAAAAATTGCTCAAAGATGGTGACAGAAAATACCACAAAAATGCTCATTTTATCTCATTTCACACTACAGATTATTTACATTTTTATGTATTCCAGACCTAGAGAAAGAAAGGATACTAAAAAACAATGAAATAGTTTTCTCCCTGAATTGGAAGGATGGGGAACTGGAAGATGGAGCTGTCTTTGAAAACTTTACTTCCTTTAAGAGGGCAACTGGTCGTCATATTTGGTCCATCTCTAAAGTGGAGCTACAGATTATTAGTGGAATTAGTAGGATTCTGAACAAGATAAAACCAAGGTAAAAGTGAAGGGGATCTATACAGCAAGAAAAACAATGAACTACTGATAACATGCAACCAAATGGAGGAATCTCACAGACATATTGAGCAAAGAGCTAGACATAAAAGCCTACACACTAGATGATTCATTACATTAAGTTCAAGAACAGACAAAATTAGTCTATGGTGTTGAAGTCAGACTAGTGGTTATCTCAGAGGGACCTGCCTGGGAAAGGGCATGAAGGAAACTCCGGGAGTATAGCTTGATGTAGGTCATTGTTATCCAGGCCTCTACATAAGCATAAAGTCATTAAGCTTCATACCCTTAAGATTAGTGCATCTTATGTACTTTGCCATATGTATGTTCGACCTCAACTTAAAAATGAAGAGAGAGCAAAAGAGCTAGCTTTAATTTGTCTCCTTTCTCTAGTTCCTGCTTTGTTTTATTTAGCTTCCTTTATTTTTTTATCTCATATTTTCCTCTTCAACCTTAAATAGAAGCTGATGATAGATCATTTGAGTCTATAAGAGAACAAACTGTATTCAAACTTTATTATATGTAGTTTGAATTCAAAACAAATTCAGAATTTCCTTAAAAATGCAAGTATGAAGACATACTAAAGTAATAAAGTCAGCTAGTATTTGTTTATCATTTTATACTCTACAGAACCTTCCCATATTTATTATCTCATTTGATCATGAAACAACACTATAAAGTCCACATTTATTCCCTCATTTTATAGATTAAAAAAAAA
>NW_006382751.1:0-2799 GCF_000327345.1 Myotis davidii
TTTTTTGCCAATTTATCTTTCTACCTTTGATGTCCAAGGAGAAATCTCCATGTGCTCTAGAAGTTAAGGGGCATGTCTTCTTAGTATGAATCTTATTAATGGAAGTATAGTATTTTGGAACAATAGAGATAATTCATCCTGATGATATTAAACAAAGCTTTTTTTGTGCTTTTCAGAGTATAAAGACCTCAACAAACTTAAGGGATACTCATAGACCCTGAGTGGGAATGGTAAAAGTTATGTAGAATTCAATAAATTTTATTTCACAGATTGGAAACTGAATAGAAATTGTCACTGCCAAAAACAAGTTTTTCTTCAAGAAAGATAGCAGTGCATCAATTCATGCTTATACTTTGTACATCTGTGGGCAAGAACAAGTTTGCTGTTCATACCAATAATATGTTTCCACAACGAGCTCTCTTCACCTTTGTAATGTCTATACCTCTAAGGCCATTACTTAACCACAGTTAATTATTCAGAATGTTCTGTTTTTAGCCAGGTCTGTATTACTACCTACAACATTATTTTTAATCATTCAAGGAACTTTTAAACTATATAACATTATTTACTTCTATTTACCATTCCCGTGAAAATTTAGTCAACTATCATTAAAATTAGTTTCCTTTCCTTAAGATCCATGGAAGCCTTGGAGTGAATAATACTTTGAAAGAAAAGAAAAATTCATTTGGTAAGCCTTTACTTATTACGTTATTCCTAATGAAGACCTTGGCATAATTTTATCGCTAGTAGTAAAGATTGTTCTCCACCATACATCATGAATAAAGTAATTTCCTTTAAAGTATTCATTGCAGAGTAATTTCGCATACAAATCTATACACACAAAAAATACAGAAAGCACGCAGTGAAAGATACATATTAGTAGCAAGAGGACATCTTAAAGGTACACGTCTATCCCATTGCTAGCAGCTTCAACATCAATATCTATTCCACATATATGTCTTGCAATTTTCACCCTTTTCACATCATTTGATTTGTTGTGGATATGTGAGAGTGAAAAAAATTAATCATGAACTTTTCCAATATTTTATTTAAAAGAGAAATAAAATATCATTGGAAAAATATTTCCTGACATAGAGTCCAAACTTTCCTAAACTATTGCGTTCAAGTTATATTGTCTGCTAGGATGTGAAGTTTATCACCTGAAACTCCTTTTTACCAAGCAACTGGGTAAAGTCAAGTCTTTGGCTACAGCTAAGTTATTTGTTCTTAAAAAGCTTTCAATACAAGCTGTGACAAAAATGGCCAATAGGCTAATTTCTGTGTTTATAAAGTAAGTCAACTACTTTGATTTCTAATTAGTTCTCCAAAATACTATGTCAAAAAATAGGAAAATCAGGCAAATAGAAGTTGAACTCAACATATGAACTGTCAATGAATCAAGGTCTTTAAATCTTAAGATTAGAAAGGATCATATAATGTGATATTCCAATGTGGGTCCGTGAAGCACTAAGGATTCTGGAGAAATGTCTTTATGGATGTCTTTGTCATGTGCAGTATAAGTGGAACATTTCAACCAGATTCAGTAACTCAGCTCTAATCTATTCTACGTATTAAGTTTCAGAGCATTATTTTTTTAAAGGGATTTTGCAGATATTTCACTTTGGGGTCTATATCCTGCATCAATTTAGACTGGTCAGTGCTTAAGGCAAAAGGCAGAAGCCAAAGGTTTTGCTTTTGTTCTTCAGCCCATGGGTCTTAAAGTGTATGGTTCAGAGGTCTTTTCAAGAAAGTACCATGCTTTAGAGAAAACTATTGATTAGCATATCTAAGATTGACTGACTTCCCCCTATGCCCAGAAGCATATTCAAGCCTAATTTGATTTTCAAGGCATGTTCTCTATGTAACATTGATTTCCATAAAGTATGTGTATTTAATATCTTCCCCACGGGGGCAAAATTTTGTTTTGGGGGCAAAAAATAAGCTTTAAAGTGGTTTGTGGCCCTGCAAAGGGTACAGTACATGAACAGATACACAGTAGATCTGTGGTTTTTAAAATTTCATGGTAGTAGAGACAAAATAGGGAAAAAAAGGAGTAAAAAGCCTCCTTGGTTGGGGGTGAGGAGGAAAATAAAAAGAGGTTGGAATACATTTACATAAAGAAATTGCATTTAATAATTCCCTTTTAGCCCATTTGGATTTTATTATTTAATATCACTCTTCCCTTTTATTAATATTTATTGAATTGTTAAGGACACAATGGTGACCTAAAGGAATATAATCTCTGCCTTCCTAGCACTTGCATTCTAGTGCTTGTTGCCTGGCTTTGTCTAAGTTTGGTTTATTTAATTATATTATCCCTCTAATATTTTCATTCATGTATTTTAATTGGATTCATTGGGTGATGATGGTTCATAAAATTATATAGGTTTCAGGAGCACAGTTCTGTAATACATCAGCTGTACATTGTATTGTGTGTTCTCTACCCCATTTAATATTTAATATCAGTAATTATAATTTTTCTTATCCTCTTTATCTTTTCCACTTATTTTATTGTTTTTGTTATTTTATATGCCTTTTTCTTATAAGAACAAATGAAACTAATAGATTATTATCACTGTTCTTCAGCAAGATAGGTCAAGGTCACTGTTTAAACTAGAAAAAATAAATATCATATGCATATCACCTACTTAAATTACCTTTCATTTAAGAATTCTACTGGCTCAGTTTTTTTAGACAAAGTCCATATAAACATATTTCAAAATAACTTTTTATGTAAAGTCACCAAATGGAAGATATCCTTATGAATTGCTGTAAAACACCATAAAATATAAAAAAAAA
>NW_006382752.1:0-2790 GCF_000327345.1 Myotis davidii
GCGAATCTCCGTGCAACGGGCTTCTAGTGATAAAAATAAAAGGGATAATTTAAGGAATCCTTAGGTATATGGAAGGAGATGTTATGACATAAGATATCAGAGTTTTACCTGTATTTTGGTAATGACAAAATGTTTAGACACCATACTTAGTCTTACGGAAGATTTGCAGTCCCATAAGCTAATTTCAGACAACTTGGTGTTTCAATGACATTTTTAAGATATACTTTCAGGACACAAATTTAGTGTTATGTATTTTTTGAAGTATATAGAAACCTACTTGCTATTCTTAATACTAGAATAGTGTGTTCAGAGGCTTATGGGTTTAGAAATACTTTGATAGTGCCATCTAGTGAATACAATACAGAAATCCAAGGGAAAAGAAATCTGTTTTGTTAAAAATATAGATATACGGTAACATTTTTCATGACATAAAGAATGTATCTCTCTATGGTACCAAAAATGTATTATCCCTTGAAAACTCGTGTAGCTTTCTCATGCCTTTCTTTGTTATGAATTTAATAGGTTTTTAAAAGCCAAACAACACTATAAATGGTAACTATTATACAGCAGTGGTTGTGCTTATGCATTGTGCAGAATTTTAGTAATAAGTTCATTGCATTCCTGAGAGAGCTGTCTGAGATAAATAGCTCTGTCATACATATCTGCTGGCATTCCTTAATATTCTCAGACATGCAATAACTCAACCATGTGGGAAGGGACGAGTAGGTTACAAAAGTAGGCTTGTTGGTCCTGTGGGCAAAGCCTTCTAGGACGCTCAACTTCAACTCTGTCTGCCTCTTGACAAGAACAAGATTGTAAAATGCTTTGAACAGAGGCTATCGGTGGTGCCCTGGATGACAGGAAAAGGACTACAGTACCTACCCAGAAAATGATGAAGGAATTGCAAACGCTTGTTTTTCATGCAGTAGTGAGTAACAGTATGCCTATGTATTGGCTTTGATTCACAGAAGTTATGAGGATGAGTGCTAAAATTCTCCTGGTAAAATCAAGGGGTCCCTATGGAAAATAAATAGCAAAATAAGTTTCAGTTTTTTCTTTAATGTCATTTCATACTGTCCTGATCATAAGGATCAGACATAATCTGTTTTTGTTGGTCTGACAGCCTTTTTAATTATCATGTACCTCTCATAGAAGATTTTTGGCCATACATTTATGCTTAGTCGCTACCCACTGATACATTAAGATGCCCTGATATCAATTTTCATGTGTTCTATTCTTCCATGGCCTCCTTTATTCAGCCAGTTGCTGCCTTTGCCTACACAAACAAGTTACACTTATGTTACTCTATGAAGGCTACTTGATCAATGCCTTATGGCCATATTAAGTGAGTGTCAGAGCTGTCAAAACCTTGGAAGTTATCACCCAGAGAAAAGTACCAAGTGCAAATTAAATACTGGCTATGGGATAGAAGAGGAAAGGTCATCCCCCTGGACACTGTCCTGTAAATCATTTTCAGCCTTGCTTAGCAATATCCACTCCCTAAATTACATCTTAAGGTGCAATAAAAGTACCTGCCAAAGGTGGCCGGCTACATCTTTGACAAGTGGCTCTGTGTGTTCTGCATCATCTGGATGGGCAGAGAGGGAGGGAGGAAGAGAAAATACGGTGGAGCTTTTTCTTTCAGCATATTTACGAGTGACATTTGCCTGTGGTACTCACTGCTTCATCCAGAATCCTCCACTCAAGAACTGCAGGTCGCAGGTCAGCACTACATGACCAGCTACATATCTGGAGTTTAGAAAAATCATCTTTGAAGGAGGAGTTTAGGCTACGTCATGCATGAAATTTTTCATTATTATAGATTTGTCCTCAAATGCGTTTGCCCTTGAACATGCATTATTTATCTTTGCTTGGGAACTTCAAGCTTTTGCCTTTGAAGCACTCTTCAGGCACTTAATCAAAGGCAGTAATTTCTGTTACTATGAACTTCTGTTTCTTCCACACACGTCATTATAATAAAAATGAAGGAAATAAAAGAAATTACTCACCCCAAGGCATCAGCTGTTTCCATTTCTCATTTTCACGGTTCTCTCCTTTTCCATAGATATATTAAATATAAAGATAATTATATTCATAAAGTAGTTACAAGAGTGCATTCTGTGTCTTTCAAATAAATTATGTCATTAAATTTTGCTATGTGTACCCTGTTTGTCATTCTTTTGATTTGCTGGGTATATAGGTCAGTTTTATGGAGTAATCTACTTTGTTTAGGATTAGCTCTGAACTTATAAATCTGAAAAAAAAAATATATCACACATCAGTTCAACCACTCACCCCAGAATGAATGTTAATATTGAGAGTCTCTAAATATCATCTTACAGTTACATGAACAATTCAATTGATGCCTGATAGATAATGGAAACGGGTGAAAAATATGCAGGATGGCCTCCCTTCTTGGCATTTCCCCCCATTTCCCAAGAGTTGGAAGGTATACGCTATAGATTTTTAACTGGTTGACATAGTGTCTACAAGATGAAACCTTAATTATTAATTTATAGATAATAGTTTGTCTCCTTATATTCTGGATACCTAGTTAAATGCCTGAATATATTTTTATGTTATCTCTCTATCTCTTCTCACTTTTACCTGAGCCATCCAACTTTTTTTCTCTCTCTCCTCTCTATGGCTTTGTGAAGCAAGCCATTTAGCTGGGGTTCACTTATGGGTATTACTTTCCTAACTGCCAATTTATAAATTCTCAATAATGTAAGTTGTAATGTAAGTTGAGTTCAACCACTCACCTCAGGATGAGAGTTTGTGGTTTTCACA
>NW_006382753.1:0-2813 GCF_000327345.1 Myotis davidii
AAGTATTCAATTTCCAGTGTTATGTCCTTCCCAACCCTGAGTCATGTAGTGCCTCTAGGCTCTTCTTCTGAAAAATATTGCAATAATTATTGAATATTTAAGTCAATGTATGAATGTGAATTTTTTCTGATAAACTTGATGGGCAAAAAGGGTGTTTTCACCTTACATTCAGATGTGAAAAGCAATTTTTGGAGGGTAGAAGATTTTTATGTTTTATGGTGATGGTACAATGTACACTGTGTTCAATTTCCAGTGAAATCTGTCAGAAATCACATATAATTTCTCACCGAGTATATCTTTAACAATAATAATCTGATAGTCGACACAGATAGTAAACTATACAAACCTAATTGGATGCTTTCTATAGAAGTCGAAAGCCGGTGAGACAAAGCCCTTCTTCCTTCCCTTATCTTACAGGAAAACCATCACCTACCAATGTAATTTTTTCTTTAGCCTTTCATTGCACCTAAAAAAAATTATATTGCTTCTTGTTTATTCCATTCATTTACATTTTTCTTAAAGAATTTCAGTATCTCTGACTTAAAATGGTAGGTACTTGGGAATAGGATAGTATATTGGAAGCTCACACCAGTAGCAGCAATGTTTTATGGGGAAAAAAAAATGTGGATTTCCCATAAACATGTTTAAAATGTAATGCTTTATATTTTGTATTTTTCTATATGCTTTCTTATACCTAATTCAGTGACTCCTGTTTATATTTTCCTTATAGACAGAATCAATTGTATTGTTTTCATTTTTTAAAGAAAATGTATATAACATTTTTTATCCATTATTTATTTGATCTTAGAAGACATTCTCATTTTACTTTGGCATTACTCTAGTATTTTTTTAAACTGGTTGCATGTCAGGGATATTTCTATACATCTTTGTTTTATTATAATTATTTGTGTCTACATTAAAAGCTTTTTAATACTAAGAGGAGTCCTTTGTGGCCAGACTTTAACATCATGGAATCCATATTTATACCTTTGAACTTTATCTTGACAATATACTGTTGTGTAATGCAATGATTTTACACCTTTTTTTTTTTTTTAGTAGAGAATGTCTTTATCCAAAGGGAATGTTTACAAAAGTTCATTACATAAAACCAATTGCAGTGATCTTCCTGTCTCTCAGTTTTCTCAGTTTCTTCATACTAGCTTAGGTTCCACTATGACAAAATATATATTTTATGTTACAAACAACATAATGTATGTTAGTTATAATGCACCCAGAGAAAAGGAGATACGTTAGGTTTTATGTGAATTTGTATTAAATATTTTAAGTAAGGAAGAAGATCAATTATTCACAATAACAGCACATTTATGTTCCACTTATAGTCATGGAGTTGGGTCTGGTGGAAAGATGCAGGCATGCACCAGGAACAGTTACCTGGATAACAGACTACTTAGGCTTTTTATCAGCATACTCCAGACAAAGAAGTTATGTCACACAAAAAGAATGTATGTGGACATGTGTAAAGGTAATCCATTTCAGGAACATACTGTCTACACTTAAAAAACAAAAGCAGATACACAAAATGAAAATGACATGTATTTACTATTGGAAGGATATTTCCAGGTACCATATATACAATGAAACATTTAATTTTTTATATCTTCCCAACCACATTATGAAGAACAATTGATTTTGTTGTTGTGTATAGAAATTAAGAAAACTTACATCATTTTCCCTAAGTATTCCTTAGTATATCCAACAAATGTAAGTATAACAGAGACTATATCTACCTATGTATATTTTCCTATACACATAACATCTACTATGATCTTGAGGAGTTTCCATAAGATACACATTTGTCCAATATTGGCCGTGTGCTAAATTTGTCATCCTGCATCAATTGTAGACATAATGGCTTTAAAAGGAATATGTTTTATTTTTTTAATTCTACCATAAAATGTAATAATATTTATTGAACACTTTTAAAATTAATATTTGTGTATTACAAACAAAATTGCAATGTCTATATTATAGAATACTTATAAGTATATGAATATATGATTATGAAACATAAACCTTAATAAATGGCATCTGAAATTCTTGCAGGCGATACCTTAACATGACAAATCAATGTGAGTTTTAGTAAATTAAATTAAAGGAATATGTTTTAAATAAGGGGATTCTAAATGTTTCTACACATAATTGGAATTTGGATTTTAAAAATGCTATTATGTAATTAACATAGGTTCATGTCACATTGTGTGATTATAATTTAGTAAGTGCAATTATGTCATTGTCATTGCATAAAAGACAACAGAAAAGCTTAACAGTGAACTACAAATCTAATGCCTACAATTTCCAACATTTTTTATATTTACTGCCTTTTTCTATGTTTATATCTATATGGTTACCTATAACAGGGTTTGCCACCATTGGACTTACTGGCATTTGGGGCTGTAAAATTCTTTGTTGGGGGCATACACTAACACAGGAGGATATTAGCAACCTCACTAGACGCCAACCATGGATGCCAGTAGCACAGCTCCTTCAGATGTGACAACCAAAATGCTTCCAATATTATTAAAAGTAAGAGGAGAACAAATTTCCCCCAGTGAAAACACAAAACTCTGTCTCCAGCTCTATTCTTGTCTCTTTTTTTATTTGTGGGAAGTGGATTATATTAATATAGCCTAATTGGTATATTAAGATTTATTTTATTTATACCAACATTGTATACAAAAAAATTGCTAGATGATACTACATAAAAGCTATTGAATATGTGAATGTCTCTATCCAGAATAGGTTTTCTGATAAACCTGCATGGACCAACAAAACCTAACAGTGCTAACAGAATT
>NW_006382754.1:0-2801 GCF_000327345.1 Myotis davidii
CAGAGCATGCTAGATAGCAAGAGACCTCGAGGTGCTCTTCTGGGTCACTTTTGTACAAGTTCTCCACAAAAGGAATGAGTGCACAGTAGGCATTAAGCATGAAGCGCTGTTAGCCCCTCCCTTTGCTGCTCGTTTGGTTGGATTGGAAATGCCAGCAGAAGACAGGCACACTTTGCCCTGCCCTGTCATCCTGACTGGAAGTTGAAAGGCGCTCAACTATTTTCACAGAGCTAAGCGTTTCCTAAGTACTGGCGTGGTATTCTGCTCTTCACTTGGCCAAATCCGGCCAAAGGGATTTCAGGGAGCCATACTTTTCTAAATCACTAAAAATTATATACATTCTCCTACTGAGCTTCTCTACTACTTCTTAAAGGAGGGGGGAAGGGAGGGCTTGAGAAACTTCAACAGTGAGTTTCAGACATCCTCCAAAGGAAAAAGAGACAAGATATATTTGTATACATTGAAACATGAAGGGGTTGCATCATAAATTTGTGTTAAATATATACATTTCCGTTTTTTTCCCTAAGCTGATAAACAAGAAGTGAAAGCAGGCTATAAAATAAAATTATTGAATCAGAGATGGAAAATCTAGATGGAAGCCGTGCAAGTTTGGGATGGAGAAATCTACCTAAATATGCGGGTTTTCGAAGCTGACCTAGAAATAGGCTCCACATAAAAGTTGAAGAAATTGATTCATAGTAAATAATCAGAAAAATATCAGAACTTTTTAGCATATTGTTCTGGTAATTGCTTTCTAGATAAGGGCTATAAATCATATATATCTTAGTTAATAAGATTTAAATCATTTTGTCATCATTCAAATATATACCAATGAAAAAGAAAAAAACAGCCTTAAACTAAACTATTATTATTCTCTGTAAGAATGAGAAATGGTATCCATTATCTGTGGTTTTTTTAATTGAAAAAGATAATGTATTCAAAAGTCAGAGCTCATAAAAACATTTCCAAAAGTTAACATTTATAAACACTAGTAAAGGTTTGGTGAGCCACAATCAAAATGATTGAGAGATCTAAAGAGTTTACTAATAAGTAAGGCACCAAATTATCAAATACATTTAGTGTGCTTCAAAATAGCTGAGGCTACTCTACAGCATTCATTCATGAAGAAATAAATTCTGGCCATTCAATTATGATAATCCCAATGAACAAACAAGACAGGTGGCATATACAAAATGGGGGTCAGGGTTCTCTAGGGAGCGCAGGGTTTTTAAAATATATATTTAATTAACACATAGGTAGTGCTGACTCTCTGGGCCCTTCACAAATATTGATTCATTCAATCTTCATAATAACTTGGCAATATAAAATATCATTATTTCCTTTTTACAAATGAGAAAACCAAGGTTAAATAATTTGCATAAGGTCACAGCAAAAGGCAGCCACAAATCTCCAAGAAATATGAAGTAGTTGAGATTTATAAAAGATGTTTAAGTCAACAAACTGTATTTTGGGTAAAAAGAATCAATGGATTTTAAATCTAATGGAGAAGATGGTTTAGTTCAAACAGATTACATGGAAAAACAATTACCTCATTCTAGTGTGGCTTGATCTTTTCCATCAAGAATGGTCTTCCATCTGAAAAGGACAGAACAAGCATCGTTAGTAGGGAATTAAAGACCTAGATGTAAGGTAAGTTTGAAAGAAATCACTGAATCATGCTAAACAAGTTTAGGTCTCACTACCCAAATCCATTACATTTCAGCAAGCTGAAATAAAATGCAGGTATGATTATGATAACATTTGAGAAATGATGAAGAGCAAGATCTGAAGAATAAAACTGGTCACGAGCAGGTTTCCTGATGTTCAAAAACCAGGAAAAAGTATTATTGCATGTATCCCTGGCAAATGTTAGGAGGGATTAATATGCAGAGTTTATGAGCACTTGCAAAGCGTGCAGTGATTGCCGGAAGTCAGCATGAGTTTACTAAGAAAAAGACATGGCAAACTAACCTCATTGCTTCCTGTTAGAATCTGGCAAACAAGTAGCCGGTCTTGTGCATCTGTGATCCCTAACTGCGTCTCTTGATAGGGTAGGAAGTGACTTGGGGGGAAACATGATGTGTTCTGCAGTGTGTCATCAGCAGACAGCACAGAGATTTACCCATCTGCATTCGTGATGGGATTCCTAGCCCGGGATTTCTAAACTGGGTCAGATTGCTTGGAATTTTCCTCCCACAAAGGCAACCCTCCAAATAGCCAAACTTGAAATGGCTGTCAACAAAAGGAAAAGTCAGGCTCAGTGAGTGAGTTGGATGAGTAGGGGAACAAAAGGGGATAGGTGGTGTCGTCAGCACATGTCAGGCTATAGGCTCCAGATAAATACAGTCCCAGAAATTGTAGGTCACCTGAAAGGATGATATTCTGTAAAACTAGAGCTAATAGAATCAACTGAAAAATAAGTGACTGACAGCAGTCAACTGCGGAAGAACTCCATTTAAATGGTTGCAAATGTGTTTCTCAAAAATCAAAGGAGATTCCCAAACCTGATTAAGAGGCCAAAAAACGTCTCGGGCACAACCAAGGTCACCTGCTGATATCACTAATGGAAAGGAAGAGGTAATCAAATTAAATTTATTACCATCTGACTGAGGAAATGATGAGTTAACAGTCGGGTGGTAAGCCACATGGCATGGAGAGAAAACAGAGCCAAATAAGAATTTGGCTGGGTTTATCCAACACGGTCCAAAATATAGTAATATTATCCCTGGCACTGATGGCAACTTTTGTTAATATTTTGATGACCCTCCCTCTAGTCTTTTTTGTAAAGCATATGTAAGAAA
>NW_006382755.1:0-2807 GCF_000327345.1 Myotis davidii
AAACACCAGTTTAAGAAATTCATACAAAAAGAATGAATAACCATTTAAAGTGTTTGAGGTCTATATATCCTTGCAAATCAAAATATACTTTTATGTGAATGGGTTTCAAATTAATGTTAGCAGTTTCATTTGTAAGTGAATATAGGTGAGAAGTCTTACTATGAAATGAGAAGAGAAATTTCTCTGAAACTTTTGGGTTATTTCCACTAAAAAGAGCCAAAATTATGATATTTATTACCCAGTAATGCTTTTGTTTAGAAATGTTTTGCTGTGATGTTAAACTTTTATTCTAGTGAGAAATAAGTGATTACTATTTATTAACAGTGCTAAAATCCAACCAATAGAGATGATCAAAGTAGGATAATAGTGTGGGGGGTACAGAAGTGATTGTATACATGCCAAACAGTTTACTTTGCTCCTGCCAGAACAGTAGTTATGACATACCAACTTGTGGACAGACCAAGAAACTATTGAAAATGTGTTTCTAGAGCAATTTAGGAGTTACAGGTACAAATTTGGGTATATCCACATTAATTTGGAAGCTGAATCCTTGAGAATTGGTGAGAAGGTAGACAATGGAAAAGGATGCAACAAAATACAACTAAAAGAAAGCATTAGATAAGTAAGAAGAAAATCAGGAAAGAAAAAAGAGAACAAATGACAAATGAGGCAATATTTTAAGGTATAGAGGTGGTCAAACATGTAAATTGCTTTACAGATGTCAGTAGGCACAACTAAAAGTAGAATATTAGGCTTGGAAATTAAGAGGACACTGGAGGCTGTAAGAAGGGCACTAAACATCTTATAATGATCAAACAAATAAGATGACCTGTACATGTCATTCATATGCTTGGACTTGGTGAAGTCTGTTAACCATAATTAGGCTCTCTTTCACTAGTACAATAAAAATAATTCATAAACAAAGACAGGTGAATAGCACCAAAATAGTAGGCTTTTAACTATATGTACAAACAAGAAACAGAAGTCCAATCACCTCCTGTTTAATGCATATCAAGGTATTTTAAATAGATTACTATAATAGAAGGTATTTTCCTACCCTTGTTGATGATTGCTATTGCTTTATTTTCATGTATTCCTTAGCTTTGTGTGTCCCCAAAGCAAATATATATATTCTAAACTACTATATAGTCCTTTATTGATGATAGTGGCTAAGATGACACTCCAATTTAGCTTTATGTTTAAATATTTAACATTAAATGGAGAGCGTGCTTTTTAGGTAATCAACAAAGTTGTATATTATTTTTTCCAAGTTAATTAAGTGCTAGTTGGTGTTTCAGAAAATGAAAGTTTGCCAAGGGCTAAGGTAACACTGCTGAAAAAGAGTTTGTGAAGGTTGAAAACCTTGGGCTAGTTCTTAAAAGGAGAGGGCTCTCTAATGAAGGCATTGCAGGGTGAACAAGGGCCTGGGGATGGAAATGTGCTTAGTATGTTTAGAAATCATATGAATTTGCTAGAGCTGCCATAACAGACTGGGTTTCTTAAACAGCAGAAATGTATCTTCTCATACGTGAGGTAGCTAGTTGTCCTAGGTCAAGGTGTCGCAAAATTAGTTCCTTCCAGGAGTTGAGAAAAAGTTTTTTCTGTGTCTCTCTCCTAGCTTCTGATGGTTTGCTGGAATCTGGCATTCTTTGACCTCTGCTGCATCAACTCTGCCTTCATCTTTAAATAGTTTTCAGTTTGTGTCTATGTCTAAATTTCTTGTTTTTATAAAGACACCAATCATGTAGGATTAGGCGCCCACCACCACTCTAGTTTGACAATCTTAACTAATGACATTTGCAACTACCTCATTTCTAAAAAAAGGTCTTAGTCTGAAGTATCAGAAGTTAGGAATTCAACATACGAATTTTGCAGGGACACAATTCAACCCATAACAGAACATTTTGACCAAGGCAGAGAACTTATATGCATCACAAGTGGTAAAGAACACTGGAGTGTTAAAATTAAAATTAAAATCTGGAATTTAAAGAGATTAGATTTGATCCTGAAGACAGTACTTAACAAACATTATAGCTACAAGGCCTTTCTCCAAACATAACGTCAAACAGAAGCAATACATAAAATGGATAAGAAGCAGAACCTCTCTGATTGTGGTCAGATGTGAAATCTATCACTCTCCATCCTCTGTTCCCTGCTGATCTCTGTGAGAATTACAGGTAATTTGGGGGCTCCCCGGAGAAGAGTTTTAAAACTTCCACTATAGAAGATTAATCTAGAAAAACATATTAGACAGAGAAGAGTAGGAGACCAAAATAAATTACCGCACTACTATAGGAATGAAAATAATGAGTCCATATTGGGAAGACCCCAGTGAAAAAGCAAAAGTTGATGACTCTACTAATTCAAGTTATACAGTTTATACACTATTGGAATCATAGTAGGATGCTAAGAGGAAGGGGAAATAATAATAACATGATTAACATTGTTAGTTAATAAATAATTACAATGTATTAGGTTTCTACTCCATGTCAAACTGTGCCCTACTTGCCCAATTTCATTAAATTAATACATTGGGATTTCAATATAAAGATGGGATAGAAATCTTCATTATAGGTCTTTACAATAGATCTTGCTCTTTATTATAGATCTTTCTTGATCTCAAAGATTACTTTAATATGGGTGACTGGACTAAAGAATATTAATATTTGTAGAATTGTGAAATTTGTATTTAAAGTAAAGGGGATCTTGACTGCAGAGGTTCCCCCCGCCAAGAGGAATAATGGGCCCCAGCCCCACGCCAAGCTTTCCAGACTAGGGTTCCAGTGCTGGGAAGAGAAGTCCCCATA
>NW_006382756.1:0-2818 GCF_000327345.1 Myotis davidii
CCCCGCCACACCTTTCCCATCCCATTATCCTCTCTTTTCCCCTTGATACCACAACCTTTACCCTGGCTGGATAAGTCTTACTTACCTTGTCTCAGTTTAGCACTGACTTCCTAGATGTTTCCATTAGCCTACTCACCATTGTTAATGATTATATCTCCACTGTTTAGATTATCTGATTTACATCTGTCATCTTCCTTCCCAAATAGAAACAGTTACTAAGGCTGTCACTTGAGGACTCTGTCCCCTGAGCTTAGCATTGTACTTTGCACATAATAGCTATTCAATTAATAGAAAGGAAGAAAATGATTGTCACAGGAATATGCAGTTCTTCCATTCTTCTAAATATCTCAGAATCTATCCTTGAATAAAGTCAATTAAATATTTGCTCACCCCTCCCACTCACCAAATAATTAACTTGAATGTGCTATGGAATTGTTTCATTGGTTCATAATGTGGATATTATAAGATAATCTTGTGAAAAACATATTTGTTATAAAGCAAATGAAGGCTGTTATCTATTTATGAGGACCCATAGGACACATGTGCATCTGAAATAGGCATACCTCTTTGGTGCTACTGGTTGGTTTTTATCTTAAAAACACTATAAAAGAATAATTAATGGTATCTTCTCCTTTATACAGGCAAAATGGCAACCCACTTTTAGCAAATATATACAATTTCATGACATATATTTCATATACTCAGGTTATTACTGATAACATCTTCCTTTCCTCCACTTTTTATTTTGCCTCAACTTTCTTGCCTCTGGTGAATTTATTTGTGTTACCATATGCATCCTCATAAGCCATCATAAATCCTTTATGGGATAAGGTTAGGTATAAATAAATAAGAAATGTATAATATATGCTTCTCAGCAACACTTTTGTGCATTTCCCTGGAGACACCAAAACAATTGTGAAAATAAGGCCAACGAGGTCTTTTCAGTTTCCTCTATGGTCACAGAGGATCGCTCAGGGCTCGCCGAAACTGCTCCCTAGATGGAGTCAAGTTGCTTCTTTAGTAATTCCATTTATAAATACACATTGGCTGTGTAGTAGGATGCTTGCAATCTTGATAATCAAAAGCTTAGTGTATGTTTGAGAAGCTTGAAAAGGAAATTGAAGCTAATACCAAGGGAGAATAGGATAAAGTTAGCTGTTTTCCTTCCAAACCAGCAGGAGGTCATCTGAAGTATAATGTAATGCACAGCTTTTAACTTTATGAACCTTTTGGGTTTTCTTCCCTTTTTGTTTTGCATTTACAGTAGTAAGGTTACTCTATCATACATAATTAACTTTCCAGCTACTAGTATAGAAGGGACAACAGCAAGAGAACCCAGGGGTTGTACTGCTGCTTTATGATAGAACAACAGACATGCTTGGCATTGTACATTTCTTATTTGAAAAGCTATCCGAAGTTAAAAAAATTAAAGACTTAATATAATCATACATATGTCAGTTATTTATGTCCCCACCCACCCAATATACAATTGTGAGACCAAAACAGAATCACTGGAGGAAAAAAAAAAAAGACTATTTAGTAAAAGAGAGAATGGGGAAACACAAAAGTCAGCAGCCCATAGCAATAATGAAGCCCCTCTAGGCAGAATCAGAAAGAATTTGGTTAGATCACCTGGTTGCCTTTCCTTCTGGTCCCTGGGAAGCCCTCTTTTGACCTTTGTCCTTTGTGGTCTCTGGCTCTTCTCTCTGGGACTTTCTTCTCTTGCGTTTTCCTCCATGAGTACATCTGAGTTGGGCACTGGAGCTATGCCTTTTTAGAGGGTTTCACAGTTTTGATATCCTGCTTCCCTTTGGCACAGCTTTGGAGCCTAACAATTACTTTAGGGGCTCAACCGAGTTTTGCAGGCCAGGTCTGTGGTTTCTTTGGTCATGTAATTCCCTCAGAAACTGAGTTGGCTTCTGATCTGTTTGTGCCCCATCTGTCCCATGTGTGGGTAATCCTAGCCAAAGCTCTGGTCTTGATATCATTTTTAACTATAAAAGCTCTTGATTTTCCCTTTCCTCTGTGAGGACTCCCTTGTCCTTCACCTGAAAACAACCTGCCCAACTTGGTATGTGCCTCTAAGTTGGCTCCCTTTGTCTTACAGAGAATGAGCATCAGAAGGTGCTTGAAAACCATGTAGGGGCAGAGTCCTATCTGTGGTCCTTCCTTCTTACCAATCTACTTAGGATACAAAAACAATTAGGTTTTTCATCATTGCAAGAACCCATATTACTGGACCCTTGGTAATTTGCAGGCCATAAGCCAAGGATATTCATTCTACCTTTATTTGCAAATGAGCTACTTCTGGCTCAAGTTTATCTTTCTCCTTTGGGACTTTGCTGAACGTGGCATGAAGTGGCCAACACACACTAGCATACTAAATTTTTTCTATAGCCTCAATCAGCACATGGTTTGTTGCTGGAAATGATTTAAGTCAATGTTTTATAATATTTAATAAATCATCTACTACGCTATTAAACTCACTAAGCCAATGGTTCATTTTATATGTATTTAGTTGTAATACCCCACTCCCAGATACCAAATTCTGAATCAGTTGGGGTTAGGTTTAATTGAGAGTGAAATAAATCCCCAAATAACCAACTCTTAAATAACATGGTTAGTTTTCTCACATGTAAGCAATGCCTGAGTCCAGGCTTGCATGCTGGTTCTGTTCCTAAGCGTTGAGAGGCCCAGGTCCTTTGCAACCAACCCCTGTGTTTCCCCAGGATGTTGCCCTTTCCTCATGGTCCAATGTAGACTGCCTGGCAAAAACTCTGTAATCCAAATAGCTGCCACTTTCAGCAAAGTGCCACAG
>NW_006382757.1:0-2821 GCF_000327345.1 Myotis davidii
TTGATACTACATTTTTAATCATTAATGTTATCAAGGTTTATGAGATTGTGATATGATTCAACAAGAAATATGGAGGTCATGTAAAGTTTTCATTGACCTAAAATATTTAAGCACCAGACTTCAGAATATATCTTTTCTCCCTAAATTACCTGCTGAGTAATGATTCCATTTTGGTAGATCCATACATTTATTGAAGTGTAGCCCTTAATACCTAATTACCTTTTGAGCTAAAAGAGTGTCATTGCTATCTTTACTGTAAGGGAATCAAAGAATCTGATAGCTATTCTGTTGTTCACTTTTCGTATCCTGTATTACAAGTTTGAAATCTCTCCTTTTTCTTCAGGAACTGTTAATTTCAAACTCTCCAATATAAAGCATGTTGGGAGAAAACATTCTTTTATCTTGATAGTGGAATATTGTCACGTTTTAAAGTGTACAAGTATTAACTGGATCTGCACATCAGATATACATACTCCTTTTCATCGAACTAATGGATTCTGGAATAACCATAAACATGTACAAGTAGATGTAAATTGTTTTCATTTTTGTGATTTATTTGGCTTTTAATGCACCACATAATAAACTTCTTGTCACTCTGTCTTCTTTTTCTATTTCCTACTCACTCAGTAGAGCCTACAGTTGTGTAAAAGCTGCTGCCACTCTCTTAATCAAGTGCTTGACTCCAAATAGTTCCCCAGAATATTCTAAAAGTAATGTAATGTCTTGATTCTGAGTAGATTTGTTACCTCTTTTAATACTGTTATCATCACTTTGTCTTTAGATTTCTCCTGCAATTCCTTAGTTTGGTATAGATTTTGCTATGCCTCATTTTCTTCATTTCTAATAAACTGTAAATTCCTCATATACTTTTGTTAGTTTATCTGTCAAGCTATCCTCTTTCCCCACCTTTTGCACAGAGCAGAACCTTTTCATGCAAAACCCCCTCTCATTCCAAGTTACTACTGGTGATTAGTCCTGACTGATACAGTCTTGCTCTCTGATGGTTTTAATCGACCTTTCCTACTACTCACCTTTATGAAATATTAGACACTAGATGTATATTTTCCTATTTCTTAGGATTTATATCACTCATAATATAATTATCCTATTTTATAGCTCTGAGAGTTTTCCTTCACACAAAATTGGCCAGTAATCTCTCTTACCCTCCCTCATCCTTTTCCCTTTCTGTAGCGAGTTACCATAAAAGTATTGGCCATGGACAAATCCAGTGGTTATCTGTGAGAATGGTCCACAGGCTAGTGCCAACAATGACATATGTAATGTACACATATACGTATGTATTGTTTAAAAAGAGTCTGCATTTGACAACATTAAGTGAACATTTTTTAAAAAAATACTAACATACCGATACTTACTGAACTGGGAAAAAGAGCCACAGATACTGGTTGACTTGTTTTAGTCTTTGTGAAGACACAGCTGTTGAATGCGATTTCTGAGCAGAAAGGCAGCTTGTCCTCAGGGCCTTTTATAACTTGAGTGTAAAGTGAAAATTAGGAAAATTACTGGACTCTGGCTGTAGATGCAGCAGGTTTGTGGTTATTGAGCAGTGTGATGCTTGAGAAGACTTCGTGAGTGCTTAGAACTACCGTCCTGCCCTTCATTTCCAATCTCCAGTCAACACTTCAAGGAACCCAGTTAAGTGCCTAGGACAGGGCAGATGGGGAATGGCCGTGCTCATACAGAGTTGTTACAATGTCAGGGGATTAGCATGGCTGGTGCAGTCACAGGGTAGTCACCCCGGGGGGAGGGTCAAAGGCAGAGGCCCAGCACACCCCACCGTGGTGACATGATGACAGGGGGTCTGGGAGCAAATGCTGTTTGGAGCTTTGAGGGAGTTGAGCCAGCTGTCAACATTGAGGAAACCTGTCAGCAGGTCATGGAGACCCAAACTGTCATCAGAGTCAGAACTCCTGACGACTATTAGGATCACACCTTCGTAGGAGGACTGGACTGGTTCCTACGAGAGGGATTCAGGAATGAGGGGCAAGGCAGACAAGTCAGGCCTACAGCTGTGGTTCCCAGAAGCCAAGAATGAAGCTGAACCAAATAAAATTCAAGTACAAACTTCGTGTCATTTCATCCCTATATTGAAAATAGGTGATTTTATCCCGTCACCTGACTGCTTTGCATGATTGTTAATGGTTAATGAGAGGGCCGACGCTCCCTGGCATTGCTTTGATTAAAAAACAAACAGAAAAATCCCACCCTGGCACCCAGTAGAGCTAAATGCTGTCTCTACCTGCCTTCTGAGACCAGGTATAAATGCTTGGGGATTATCTGACTCTATTACCCAGGTCTCTTCTTGTCTCCATGGGCATGAAAAATCTGGGTAACAACAAGCAGACTGCTAGCAGTCACTGAGACTCAGTGTTTTCATACAACTGTGTGAAACATTCAAAGATGTGGATTGCAGTGGAACACCGAGGCTCAAGAGAGAAACTTTATAAAAAGCAGAAAGCTTTTCCATGCACACTGCCTTGGCCACTCCTTTTGAGTGAACTTGCAACTGTGTTGTGATGCAGAGCAGATTGTGTTTATTCTGATTTTTATCCCAAACCACAGGTAGATGTTTAACTTGAAAAGTAAACAGATAATGTCAAGAAAATTAGTCTATGGAAAATATTAAACTCATTCCTTGTGTTGTGAAAGCAACAATAGACAGTACATAAATAAATGTGCATGACTTTGTCCATAAAACTTTACCTATAAAAACTGGTAAGGGACAAGTTGACCACAGGTCATAGTTTATTGACCCCCTGGTCTAATGAAAACATTTCTACCCACAAATATATCTATATAT
>NW_006382758.1:0-2819 GCF_000327345.1 Myotis davidii
AAGAGTCAGGTGTTGCATGTTTTAAAAATTCTTTCGACACACGGGTTGAAAATGGCTGGTCTTGCACACGTTACCATTTGAATTCAGGATGTGCTGCTTAATGTCTAACTGGCCCCATAACCATTACCATCTCCCTTTTCCCCCCTAGATTCTGCCTTACTTCCAGAATCAGAATATTCAAATGATAGTATCCTCAACTTGCAATTCTTTTTTTTTCCCCAAAGCTCTGACACCCAGGGAATAGCTGACACTACTAAAGGAGGAACTATTATGGTGGAGGAGCCCTTCAAATTGGGCACCAGGACACTTATTTTTGGCAGTACTACTAAACTTCAGTGGTAAGTCACTTGACCTTGCTGGCTCTCATCTCAGAGCAAGGGGGCTGACTAGCCCATCTCCAAGGTCCTTTCTTGCTCAATCATCCTACGATTCTGTAATGTACTTGCTAAGTGCTTTGCCTAATCACACAATTACCCAGTGGTCCTCCTGAACTGGAAGTGGATGATCACTTGTCAGGGGCGTCATAGAGGGTATTCGTAAATTAGCTGGGGGTCAGGTTATAACCTCCACAGTCACTTCTAACTCTGATCCGGTCCTGGCGTCTGGCTCTGCTGACTCCTACCCCAATGCACTATCCATCAGAAGGATATTACCTCTTCTTGGAAGCAGCCAATTTCTAGTTCATTAATAGAGGCATTGCAAGGATTAAAAGCAGGCTATGTGAGTGAATGATAAATATAAACCATTACCAACTTGTCCTCATACAAAAATAATTATATAGGAAATTCTTTTCATCTCGTTGTAAAGTAATGAGAAATAAAGAGAAAACAGAGGCATAATTTTAGTGCCCCCCAGTGGGCAACAATAATGGCTGCAGTTAAATTACACCTTTCAATGGCATTTAGGGGTCTTGAATGGATCTGTTGGCCCTCTTGTACTATCCATGATTATTTTATTCTATAAAAACTTCTAGAAATTTTCATTCTCATCCTAGAGAGCCCGCAGTTTACCTAGAAGACAAAAGCCTTTTCGACTATCCCCACAAGTCTATGGTCTTTTCAAGGATTCCAGATGGATATATTCCAGAGGGTCCCAGGTGATCTGAGGCGTCCCCAGATATCCATCTGAGCCTACATTTATTAAAAGTCCTGGGGCTATTTAGTCCTACTCACACTCAGAATAATAAGCCGAAAGAATAGCTGTCTCTGGAAATGGTTAAGTTCCAATCCATCTCCCGGTTTCCACAGCTTGCATCCCGGAGTTAGAGATTGTCGACCAGAGCGCTGGGACAAAACCATGGCTTCATTTTGCTCGCAGATTTATTAGCATTTGAGAATGTTGGTTGAACATGAAGAAACCCTAATGTCATTTTGTCACAATGGCCAATGACCAGAAATAGCATATGAGATAGCTCCTCTGAGTAATAGGGTTTTATTTAAGAATGAGGCATGTTTTCCACTCATTTTTCCAATGACAATCTTAGTAATTCTGACCTTCATTTGACCAGGGCTCCAGCAATTCCTATCTGCATAACTTACCTTAGGTAATTTTTAACTTAATTATTTCTAAGTCTCATAGCTTCTGCAAAACTTGGATAGTGTAACACATCTTATAAGACTTTTACAAGGACTAAATGAGATTATATAAATACAGAATGGAATGAAGCACTTAATGATCTAAGAAATATCTATTAGCATTGTAATTTAAACCAAGATGTCATGAGAACCTACTATGTGAAGAGTAATTCTGTAGGTAAACAGTCCCTCTCGCCTTGGAGATTACTACACATAGTAGGCATGTGTAAGCGGGCTTCATGTGTGCCAAGATCATGGAAACTCTTAAAATACAACATAGAAAATGGAAACTGACACTACAAGAGACACTACAGAGTTCACAAAAAATTATAGGAAATATTCCAGGGTAGCATGCTTCAATGCCAAGCAAATAGTTCAGATAATCTCTCCTAGAACTTCAGAAGGCACTGTTCTGGATTAAAATGTTCTGGGAAGGCTTTATGGAAATGGATGGATTTAAGTTGAGAGGAGAGAAAGGAGGTAAGGAGAATAGAGGTAGTTCTAAGTTGGGGTAATATATGAGTATCCACAGCATGCAAAGTTGGGAAACTTGTTGAAGAATAATGAACTATGCTGAAGCAAAATATAGGGAAATTTATACTATAAATGACTAGAGCTGTTATTGAAAACAAGAATGAGCCAGGGGACATATGCTAAAAATTCAGGCTTTGATTTATTAAGTTAATAAATATAGTGTTTATATTGTAGACCAGGAATGAACATAGCACAAATGTCATGTACCTATCTACACTTCCTCTCAGACCTATGACAGCTGTCATTAAACAATCACCACTCTCTTTTCTATTGAGCCTTAAGGAGAGCTCAGAATCCTTCTTAATACTTTACTCTAGGTAGTAATCACCATCCACAGGATTGTCTCAAAAGATAAGTTTGCCACTCTTCCACTAGTCTAGGGAACATACTTTAAGGTAGGGCAAAGAATCAATTGGATAGGATACTGGTTTAGAAAGATGGCAAACATTTAAAGGCTTATTGTACTACTCTAGAGATGAGATGATAGGATGTTCTCATTTAGCTCTTTCAACAAACACTCATTGAGTGTCCATTGTGTGCTAAGTTATGAGGTGGAGCTGGGAGGTAGGGCAAATAAAGTGATGGCAGTACCTGACTAACTGAAGTTTTGGGTGGAGTGCCTGGAAAGATCATGATGACATAAGCAGGAACTTTGGGCTATGTTAGAAGTACATGAGTTTTTCTTGGGAGGCTACACAAAGAAAAAATCCA
>NW_006382759.1:0-2827 GCF_000327345.1 Myotis davidii
TTTATTTTTAAATTGCCAGGGCACATCATCTGTACCAGTCAGATGGATGTACAGTTGGTCACTTAGCCTTTGATATATATAGAATATGCCTCAAAAAGCTATAAAAAAGTAAGTAAGAAGAGGATTTAAAGGGAAGAATTTATCTAACAGTGGAACTGTGGAACTAACCATATGGAGAAGGTAGGTAACAACTAGACCAAGGGCCTTTTTTCAGTTGCCCTGCTCCCTGATAATACACAGGGGTGGGCAAAAGTAAGTTTACAACCATGAGTACATGGAACACAGAGTTTATTCTTGCATTTATACAAACAACTGTAAATCTACTTTTGCCAAGCCCTATGTAGAACTAGAGCTCACTTAAATTCGTACAGAGTTTCTTAGCTTTCTTGGTGGAGAACTTAGGAGCTCAAAGTCTTCACTAAACCCCTGGAAGGTATGGGTTTGAAGCACAGATTCCAGACTTTGGCTCTTAATAGCTTTGTAACCTTAGGCAAGACACCTGATTTCCAGATTTTGTGTACTTATCTGTAAAATTGAGGTTTAAAAACAATACCTACTAATCAGGTTTGAGTGAGAATTTAGATAATGTATACAAAATACAATGCTGGCAGATAGCAAACATTTAATAAATGACAGTTGCCATTGTTATTATGGTTAATGTAATAATTTTTCCCTGTCCTTATATTTTCATCAAGGGGAGGGAATTACCACTTTACTCTCCTACAGGAAAACTTACGGTGAGTTAGGGAGGGGACCCTCTCTCCTCTCTCTGTCCCACTTACCCATGGATGAAAGACTAGGTAATTTTATATTAGAAACAGTCAATTTCTAATGTGTCCAGCTACGCTTCTTCTTACTATTCAGAGGGAGTTTGCCCACAGGCATAAAATTCTGGTGTCTTCTCCAACAAGCCTGCCGCTTGCTTGCTTATGTCCAGCTATGCCAATGTCTCACTTAGGACAAATTCTGAACCAGCTCTTTTAACTACAGGTCTTGAGCCACATTCTGCAGTCAGCGTTATCCGTAGTAGGTATGATAAATTTATCTCCATCTGTCTAACTTTCTGTCTCTGTATTGAAGTTGAATGTAGAAGGTTGAAAGGGTTACTTATTTGTTCTCTAACTCCCCCAAGTTTTTGTTTTCCAAATTATCCCTGTGTCCTTTAGTGCTATTAACCGCAGCTATCACTGTGGATTTTTTTTTTACATTTTGAGCCTTAGGCGGTGTTTCTCCATCTGCTGGCTGCCCCCTTGGCAGGCGATAGCCATTGTCCCTGTTGGACTCTTTCTACAGATGCCTTTGGCCCTGGTCCCATCACAGCTGTGGGCTGATATGGGACATGGTGCTGCCTTAGTCACTTTCTTAGTGTTTGCTACTGCCACTTCCAATGTTGCCATCAGAGAGATATGGATGCCTGGTGTGACCAGCATCAGGACAACATTGCCATGCTGCATAAGAAGCAGTATTTTCCAGTTCTAGGCACCAGAGATAGGCCCCTGGAGCTCTCTTCTGCAAAAGAGGTAAGATAATTTCAAAATATATGGATATAGGCTCTATCTAATTGACCTACACTGTGAGAATGGTTACTTTTCCATTCCCACATGTATTTCTCACTGGCCAGATATTCAGATTTCCTTCTTAGAAGTACTCCCATTTATTATAAACACTTAATCCTTCCCTTTTAGGGATCTCTCCTCTATGGTGAGAAAAACCTTCCTTCTCTCATGGTTTAGCTGGCAGCTGCTGAAATAAATACCCTGGTCAGAGAATATGAAGCCAGAAGCAAGAGCATATTGTCAGTCATGCAGGAATTTCTTGGCCCATGTTTTGTGCAAACAGCTGCGGCATTTTTAGTTTTGAACTTGGCAGACCTAAGTTTAAATATGCATTGCCAAAAACTATGGCTCATTTACTGTATTTTCTCTTTTCCCAATTGGAAAAGAAGAAGGGGTGAAATAAAAAGCTAAAGTGGAGTCAATGTGAAGTTGAACCTCTAGCAATTGACACTATTTACTTATTAGCATCAGATGTTTTGGGGGTATTCGTGTGGCTAGTTCCACTCATGTGCATATATATATTATGTATGGATGTGTGTATATATATATTATGTATGCATGTATATAGCAAATAAGTCAAAGGTTTTAACAGAGTAGACAACCATGAAATTAATGGTTTGTGACGGTTTACTAATGCCTGGGGAGATTACTGGTCTTCTAGTAAAATGTATGCTTCCTTGCAATCTTGCAATGAGTATTTATTTCCTTTCTTAAATTTCTTCTATCAGATATTCTTAAAATGATTTTCCACAGTTGATTTGTATGCCTCGTTAAAAATATAAGGGAGAGAATTTATGATGCTTAGGACTCAAAAGTCCCCTTTTTTATTGCTATTCATTTTTGGAACTTGTAGTTATTGTGGACATAGTTCTGGTGGTATGCATTACTGAACCTCCTTTCTATGCAACAATTTCTCCCTTCCAGTGCACTTTTCACATTATCATTGGTGATATAGATCAAAATATAAATCTGACCATGTTACACTCCCTTGTGTTCAAACTCTTGCTGGTTCCTAATTTCCTACAAAATAAATCTCCTACTCTTTATCTCATCATAAATGGAAAGCCTTTCAATATCTAAAATGAAACTCTTTCCAGCCTTGTGTCTTGGAGCTCTGCTTTCTAGCTTCTTCTCTACTTCTCCTCATCTATTCCTCCCCCGGTACCCATAATTCTAATTAAATGTTCTTTTTGGAACATATTATGCACCTTCATGCCTTTGAGAATTTCCTCATGATACTTGCATTACATATTATCTCTAGATTTCTTTCC
>NW_006382760.1:0-2817 GCF_000327345.1 Myotis davidii
AGAGCCGCATGTAGCTTGCGAGCCACAGTTTGCCAACCACTGACTCTAGGGCATTCATAAGGTTTTAAACCGAACACTTGTTAGAACAGTTCACACAAAGTGTGAATCCAAACACAAGCTGAATTGAAAACTGGCACTGTAATACATTAAGATACATATCCTTTGTTTCCTTTAAGCTTCTTAGAAAGCTCTACAAAACAGATATCAAACATATCAATGATTTAAGGGATGAGAGCTTAACGGCTTGACAGCTTTAGCTTTCCACTGGTATTCTGGTGTAAACCATTTCTTTCTAGCGTAACAGCTTGCCATTACCTTTGGTTAGTGTCCTTGTCACTAATAAATGATAACTATATTGGCCTCCTAAATGGGTCACAGTGAGAGAGTTCCTGTAAAGTTTCTTGTGAGACTCATGAAAAATGTATGCTAATGCCCTTAATAGTACTTTAAACAGGTGAAAATTAGTTAAAATGAACATCAAGGGCAGTTTTAATGAACTGAATAGATAGTACATTAGGATCAGCAGTAGGTAGTGATGTTGAAAGGGGGAATAGGAGTGACCGGGAGTTTGGAAATGTCACAGAGAACAAACAGTCTGAGGATGATGTGTGACAAGAATGGTAAGGTGTTTAATTGCAACGTTTCCAGTTAGAGGGCTGCCTGTATAGCTTGGGAATGAGGATAGGAGGATGTGAAGTAGAGGGTGGTAGTGCATGAGCGTGGGTTAGACGGAGGTTATAAAGAAATGGTGGGCACCATATGGAATATCTATATTACCATTTCAAGTTGTTCTTAAGATCATCTGGCAGCACCTTGCCCTCCATTCACCTGATACCCACTCTTAGTCACTATGTAATTTTCAATGCCTTGTCTCGCCACTATTAGAGACCTTCATAGGGTAGTATTAGGGCAGGGAATTGATAAGCAGGTGTCAGCCAAGAAAATGGGATCATCTCTTTGTTGCTTATGAGTGAAACAGAATGTCATTTTGAGAATCAATGTATAGAGGCCATTGTTAAAGGGCTTGGGAAAAGGCCGTTAAAGTGGGCATGTTATACGTTCACTAATGGGATCCTTTCCCTGTGATCCATCCTGTGACTTGCCAGGAGTTACTTTGCTGAAACAAAGGTCTGATTGTATCATGGCCCTACCCCAAAATTTAGATTCTTCCCTGGTGCATACCAAATGATATCTAGACTACAATTGGGCATAGTTTTTCTTAGTCCAATTTTCTGCCCTCACATCCCCCTCTAATCTATTTCTCACTCCTCCAATGTACTCTCTAATTGAGTAATTGTCATCTACCTGTGTGTTTCCTAAGTACGCCACACATTCTCACCAAGTTGGTTAAATCATTAATCTTGGTCCCTTTCCCCCATATTTGCCCATCCAGGTCTAGTCAATGTTAATTCACGTCCGCATCCTGGAGATTTCCTGCACCAAGCACTTTACCTACTCAGCTGAATATCTCTGAATCAGCACTGGTAGAACTGGGCACGGCATGGATGGCTGCAGAAAGGTGACCTGGATGAGTTCAATAACTTACAAGTCAGAGAAAAGTCAAGAGATATCGCACAATAACTTAGAAGACAGTGGGGAAACAGGAAATTTCTCCCTTACCTTTGTCCACATTTGCTAATATTTATTGTTGACTGAGTACCCATTGTTTTCTTGGTACTGCTTTATTAAAGGCTGTGGGACAGAACTGACATTCTCAGAGGAAACATTACCTATATTTACTCTTTTTTTTTAAAGGGCCTCATATTAAATGAAATTAAAGAAAATAATATAGTTCAGTTTCGTCATTTGCTATATTCCCTGAGAAAATGGTATTGTAATCTAAGTAATCCGTCAATGCCTCTAGTGACTGATCTGCATCTCTCCCTCATCTGGGCACTGAGATGTATGGATCGCTTGAAAAGTCGCTGACAATCTTTCACCTTTTGCATGACAAAACTGCGTAAATCTTATGTTTTCCTACACTGAAATGAAAATTAAACCTCTTTTTAACACACTATTTGTCTTGCTGGTTTATGGTGAGAAAGAAGGCCAAAGATGTTTTTGAGGCAATAATTCATCAAGTATAAAGGAAGGGTATGCAAACAGCTTCATCTTACTAAGTAAGCATGTTTTTTAAATCCTCAGAGGATACAACGTCTTACCTCACCAAAGGTGAAGCGGGGAGGAGGAAGATAATTAAATGGATAGAAAAATAACTTGCAAAAACCATGATCACAAAAGCATTTTTCTTGTGGAGATGGAATGTAAAAAATGGTGTAGGAGAACATTTGACAACAAAACACAGACAGGGAGGGCTTTGAAGACAAACAGCTTTCTTTTGTTTCTCTTTTATAATCAACAAGACTAAGGGATTTCCAGTCCCAGTGAAGAATTCAGTGGGAAAGGGTGAGAGCCCATCTAACATGTGACTACTAACAGTGCCTCAATCCTAATGTCAGGTAATGATAATTGTATTTCCCCCACCATACCCCCCCAAAAAACACACACAAATAGATCCTAAAATAATCTAATGCTACTTTGTAAAGGTTTCTGGGCTAACCTAGTTGTTCTGAGAAAGGGCATTAAATAGCAGACCTTAAATTATAATATGATTGAGATCTTGTTTCATCTGTATGTCCTGTTTCTCCAACAAAATTGTAAACCATGTCACTGCCAACCTCTTATTAATAGTTAATAACTTCAAATACTTAATTTTCTGATTTGCTCGGCAAGCAGTGAATCAAGTCTAGGATGACACTGCACCAGGTATCATGAGAAAAGGATTAGCTGCCCTAACCGGTTTGGCTCAGTGGATAG
>NW_006382761.1:0-2828 GCF_000327345.1 Myotis davidii
ATGTTTGGCAATGTAAAAAGCAAAGATAAAACTACATTGCATATGATTAAACTTTGGATGAATATGCATATGAAAGAAAAAAAATACTTTGGGGAGGTCCTTGGTAGGAAAAGCTTTCTGGCATTGAGCCAGGGTTTGGAAACCTATGAGGGGCAGGCTGGTCCCCAGTGGAAGTTGCGTGAGATGATGCCACTCATAATCCTCCAATTATGAAGCCCAGAGGGGACACTGAACTTGAGACGCTTGGCACAGAGAGTCTAGAGATAGCTGTTCACTTCTTTCACTAACTACCGGGTGAACATAGCCACATCTTATCCTCTCTCTGGGCCTCAGTTTCCCCATTTGTACTTAGGTAGTAATAACACCTTCCCTGACTCTCCTATGAGGCAGGCTAGAGATGCAAAGCTCAAATGAGGCTTGAGCTATGGGGTTCCTAAGGTGATCAGTGAGTAAAGTGGGCCTCTCCACTGACCATATGTAGTCCTGGCCATGGGCCGGAGTCTATACTAATGGCCAAAAGCATATTCCAGGCCAGCTTCATGGGCCTGTGAGCGTTACAATCACACAAGGTGCATGCTTGGAAGGGCCTAAACTTGGGGGTTTAATGTTCTGTAGTCACCAACTTGAAATGCTTAATAATTTTATCTTTGAATTTAGTCCCTATAAGCAAAGTCAGATGTGACAATGAAACATGTGCTGGGGCTTGAAGCCTCAGCTCACCCATGGCTCTGTTCACTTTGTCTCAGGTGGGGCCCCAGGCACCTGTGAGGGTCCCTGTGCCTGAGGTAGCACAGTTTTCAATAGGAATAAAACCCACCAGGACAGGCAAAGAAAGGGACCACGGAGCAAGACAAAGAACTTTATTCTTGCTTTTTGAACAAGGATCCCACATTCTCATTTTGCACTGAAGCCTGAAAATTAAGTAGCCAACCCTGAGTAAGTCCAAAACATCCCTATAAGGAATGTGCTCATATTATTCCATTTCACAGGCGAGGAAGTTGGGCTTAGAAGGGACACTGCCCAAGGTAACAGCTGGAAATAGCTTAGGCAGAATTTAAACCCTGGTCAATGTGACCCCAGAGCCTGTGGTCTTACTGCACTGCAGGCAGGGAGGTAACTGCATGAGGGGAGCCCCGCCAGAGCTGTAGACCTGGTGCCCTTCAACCACAGGCAAGGCCGTTGTGACTCACATCAGGGTCAGCCTCTCACCTGTATGGAGAAGGCAGAGCCCACAGTGGGGTGCTATTTGTATTCTCTCCTCTCACATTGGCTCTTGGGATCTCCCTTCTACTTTGGCCTTTAGTGCATCCTATCCTGGTTTCTTCCTAGTTTCTTAACGGCACCAAGTGTTTTTCCCAGTGGGCACACAGACATGTTATCTTCCCACTGCCTGCATTTTAGGTAATCAAAAGAGACAGGTTATAATATGCGTTCAACCAATAGGACTCTTTAGAGACCCACTCTGTTGGAGAGAAAGGGCTTAGTTTTCACATTCAATCAGGCTATAACAGAAAGTTCTAAGTTCAGTCATGTCCCTTTGAAGGGTGGAAAATCATTAATCTGCCCAGGCTTATCTTTTTCCCTGCAGGGCAAGATTGGCAGTTCTTGAATTATTTCTTTACCGCTCCCTGTTAAGTTCAGCTCAGAATTAGCTAATTGGCTCAGCATCCATTGGAGCCATGGAGAATCCAAACCCCTTGGCCCAATCTCCTCTTTTCATGGCTGAGAATCAAGAAGTCAGTGCCGTGGCTGTGAAAACAAGCAGAGAATCTGTTCCACTACCTCACACTCTATGACCTCAGACTCATGCCTTAACCAGCAGCAAGTGTCCTCATCTACAGCCAGAGATAAGGACAGTTCCAACTTTGGGGGGCTGTTGTGAAGATAAACGAAATAATGTATTAAAAACCTTCAGCACAAAATAACTGCTCAGGTAATAATAGCTATTATCATTACTAAGATTAATAGATTGAAAGTGGCTCTGTATCAATCCTGTAAGTTAATGGCTAAGCCAGAACTAGAACCCAGCTGTCCTAGGTAGCTATCGTCAAAACCCATTTATGCGATTTGTAACGCTTCCTTCCCCTGTGGCTTTAGTGGTGCTGGAAACAGAAATTTCCACTAAATTGGTGGATTTCAATGAAGAATGATGGATCAGAGTCACCCAGGAAATCTTCTCAAACTCCACCCTACTTTGGAACCTGCTACCAAAGGACCTTAGTAAGAGGAGCCAGATAGAGCTACACTTGCCACCTTTCCTGCTTCCGAGTGCCTGCCTAGGGACAATCACAGGACCCCTAGATGTTTGTTAAATCCAGAAAGTGGGCAGTTTCTTGACTCTTTGACTCCCTTATCCCAAAGTCCCCCTCCCACCTTTTTTAAAAATAGAAATCATTATTGAGATCTTTGTAAATTCACATGCAAATATAAGAAACAGATCCTATGTACCCTTTACCCAATTTGCCCCAATAGTAACATGTTACAAAACTAAAGTAAAATTTCACAACCAGAATATTGACAGCAATACAATCCACTATCTCAATCAGAGTGCGCAGTTTTCCTTGCACTCACGTGTGTGTATGTATGTGTACTTTAGCATAAGTAGGTCTGTGTAGCCACCACCACAGCCAAGGTACTCCATCACCACAAAGATCTCTCCAATTGCCCTTTTAAAACCACACCTAACTACTTCCTCCACCAGCCCCATTCCTAACCTCTGGCAGTACTGCATTTTTATGATTTTGTCATTTCACTCTTATATAAATGGAATTATATATATTTAGGAACTGGACCTTTTTCACTCAGCATAATTCCCTTGAGATTCATCC
>NW_006382762.1:0-2827 GCF_000327345.1 Myotis davidii
TCTTTTATGATACTACATAGATCTTAATTTATCTCCCTTAGAGCATATTAAGGTTTTATTTTATTAAGGCATGACACTTTCCAAACATAATGCTGGAACCTTGCAAAGAAATAATCTTTAAAGATCTTGTCCTCTACAAAATGGAACCTCAACTAGAATATTAATTCCAGGACTCAAGCTGACATTGATAGTTATATAAAAGTAATGTTCTTTAGCTTGTCATAAAAACTTAAGTACTTGTTAGAGTGGTTGGAAAAGAGTTGCTGTTTGGTGAGAAAAGAATTCAATGAAGAATTCTCCAGACTCAAACTTTCACTTTTCCTTCAGTCTAGTGGCTTCCATTCTCATGTTGATATATGGACCTTCCGCCCTGTAGAATTAGTTTACACGGAGAGGGTTAAGTTAGACAAAGTGGACCTTATATACTCACAGGGAAAACATCACAATGCCTTCCTATGAGGTGACTTATTACCTTGCAAAATCCACTTTGCAAATCTTAAACCTAAGTCTTGATATCCTATTGATTTCCCTTTTATCTATCTAATCTTATGTATTCTTAAAGTTTATTTTTCAGTTACAGTTGACATAGTACTAGTTGCAGTGTACAACATAGTGTTAGATATTCATATAACTTAAAAAGTTATCACCCCAATAAGCCTAGTACCCATCTGGCACTGTACATCATTATTCCAATATCACTGACTATATTTCTTATGTTGTACTTTATAAATGGTGACCCTTTCTACAACTGGCAATTTGTGTTTCTTAATCTCAATCATCTTTTCCAGCCAACTCCCCAACTCCTCAAAACCCCTTCAATATGACTATCAATTTATTCTCTGTATGAGTTTGTTTCTATTTTATTTTTTTAGAATCCATATGTAAGTGAAATTATATGATATGATATATTCCTGGAAAGCATCTCCCATTCCAGCTGGGTCAATTTCTTCCTGCTTTATATGCTCTTTCCATTTCCCGCTTCAACTTTCAGCCATACCATATAGGACTCAAAATGCTGTTGTAAAAAATTGTGTAGGCTGAGATGAGAGGTTTTTCTCTGGATATAGGCTCTGGAAGTCATACTGTCTCAGACTGGACAGGATTGAAATAATTATCAATATTTCTAAGATAAAAATCTATATTCATTTTATAAAAAATATTTTTGAAATAATAGTAAAGGGAAAAAATAAAACTCATAAGGCTTCCACACTTCCTATAGAGTTTCTGATTTTATAATTTTTGTGCATATGTCTTGAAATTTTTCTATGGACACATTTAATGAAACATAAAAATTAGACCCTGCTATTTGTATTATAAGGTAACCATATGAATATCTTCCCATATTGATAAACAAACACTAGCAATCTTTAATGTTGTATACCTGCCACAAAATGTACTTAAACATTACTCTATCATTTGGCCCTTTGGTTGTTTCCAGGTTCTTATTATTATTATGATGCCATGAGAAAAATATGTACCTAGGTACTTGTTCAAATATTTTGTTAGGCAAAACATTGAGTGGCAGAATTACAAGATTTAACAGTTTTGATGCTTTTGGGTACCAAATCCTGAGATTTGGCTCATTTTGATGCATGCACTGCATGATGCCACCCTCTGGGTAACATGGCACCGTTGCAAGAGGCTGTAGGGACACCTCTGTATTGGGCAGGAACAGAAGACCTCCAGGCTGAGTGCCTCTTCAGATTTGTGCTCTACACTAACGGCTGTTCGCCTTTTGTTATATTTTGCTTGCATCATGGAATGCAACCAAAAAAATAAAAAGAAAGATATCCCAAAAACTCATTCTTTAAATAAGTTAGGATCTTGATACAAGCCAACCCAACCCTGTTCATGCTACAGCTATCACCGTTAATTATCAGTAGATGACCCCGGGGATGAAGTTTAACAAAGTATTTAATGCTAGGTGGGCTGTCCCACCTAGCCCCACCTGAAACCCAACTAGCTGTAGCTATGGTTAAAACTCTCCACGTACTAATGAGCAAGATATTACTATTTTGAATTGTTTTCTCTCTACTGAACATATTGGTTCCACACAGAGAGACTGAGGTATATGAAAGGGGATACAAGGATTAGACAGGATAGTTTATAGCTTTTGTTTTAGTTTGGATTATCATGGTTGAAAAGAACAGAAACCAACTAAAAGAATTTCAGCCAGAAATTTCATTATAAGGACACTTGGTGTATCATGGAACCCAAGGACAGAAATGCTCTGAGCCTCAGGAAAAGCAGGATTCGGGAATCTGAACCCCTGGTAAGACCCCGGCGTACTATTATTATAGTAGACAGGAGATTTATCAGATTTAAATGTCAAGATTTGGAAAGGGAACCTTTCCCACTTGGCATCTCTTGACCTTTCAAATTCCCTTAATTTTAAAATTCAGCTCTATTTATTCACTTTTGTAATATTGTGAAGGTTTATTTCTTATTTCTGCTCAGTAATCTGTGAAGGTTTTTTTCTTAGCATTAACAATTCAAACTCTACTCAGTTGGCAAGGTTAACATTGGTTTCTGGGAAATAAGTGTTTGACAATTTTATTATTGTAAGCAAGTTAAATTCCAAAGGAAATACTTTCAGAAATAAGAGGGGTTGGGATTTTTAAGTCAAACCTCAGATTTTTTTATAGTAATCCTGCATTTTAAAAAATTGCCAGGTATACTCAGTCTTCTATCTTTATTATTGCTATATGTGCTACTTTTATTCCATATTTTTTAGTTGCAGCCTCTTGTGCACTATATAATATTATTAGTGTAGTGTCTCCTTTTCTTGAAACAAAATACCCAGTGGTTTCCTGCACACCCCCCCCCC
>NW_006382763.1:0-2835 GCF_000327345.1 Myotis davidii
TTTCTTTGCATTTTTAAGTGATAATTTTTCCAGTTGTGGGATGGAATTATTTGCTTTTAATGATATAGGAGCATTCTGCAAATTGTTGTGAAGCATTGCTTGTTGGTGGTATTAAATGAATGAGAATGCTTCTATATGGCTGTTTTCAGCAATTCTGATACCTAATATTAGTGCATTTTTGGGGTTTCAAGCAAAGAATATGCATATCAGTATTGGCAGTTAATATCTTTTCCCAAACTAGCAATGATTAGACTTCCCATTCCTAATGTCCACACTAACTTGACCATTACCAAGAAATATGTGCTGAACCTCTATAATGGGCAAACCATTTATTGTTCATGATCTTGGTACTACTACTCCTTTTACTTGTTTTACAATTCGGCCTTTTTCTTTTTATATTGATTACCAATAGGATCTTTGCAAAGTCCTTAATGCAGTACCAAAATTATCTCCATATATTTTAACTCCTGTAAACAAAACAAGTTTTGGCCTTGCAGAGAAATTGAATTTCCTGGAAAAAAATACACACTCTAAAAGCTAAAGCTTGACTTCAGTTCAAACACAGGAAGCTTCTCTCTGATTTACATTCTACTTTGACCATCTATTTTTAAGATAGTCAAAGCAAAAATTGCATTGTGATGTAGAGGAAATAGGAATAATTCTGACCATTGATTCACCAACAGCAGAATAGACTGATGGTCTCAAATAGAAGGAAGTCTTCTAAGCTCATGACTTATCCACAAGACACTCCCATTGGCTTCTACTAGTGAGTCGGGGAAGCTGAACAAACAGCTTACTTTCCTGCTAAGTTGTTAGTGGCTGTATAGAATGGATTACAATACCATAATTGTGCAAGTCTAAAGTTTTAAATTACATACAAAAGAGGGATATAACTTGGCAATTTCTTATTTAATAAATATGGAGTAAAAAATGCTGTATGGTCATATCCTTGCATTTGGATCACAACTTCCAAGTCAGTACCAATCAGAAAAAGTTTTTGAGCCTTTTGTTTCCTGAAGCTGCGTATACTAGTCCTTGCTTAATAGTGCTGCATCACTGAATCACACCAAAATCTTGTGGTTTATAATGTCAAGTATTTATCCCCATGTTCCATAGGCCTACAGGTTGACTGAGGTTTGTCTTATCTCAGCTGAGCTCAGCATGGTATCTCTTTTTGGGGCTGTGGGTGAGCTAGGATTAGCTCCAGGATGGAATTAGACTCAGGTCTGCTCTATGTGCTTTTATCGTGGAGCTCAGGCTGAAGGGTCATGGGCTACCTGGGGCATACTATTTTCATGGTACATTCTAGAGCACAAAAGGGCAACCCATACTATAGAATCATGTTTAAAGCCTCTGCTTGCATAACATACACTTGTATTCTATTGGTCAGACAGTTCATGTTGAGATGCCATAGTCACAGGTACAAAGGTATTTTCTTCCCACAGTGGAAAGACATTGCAAAGTTACACAATATACTAGGCAAAGAAGAGA
This sequence comes from Myotis davidii, assembly GCF_000327345.1. Taxonomy (NCBI): domain Eukaryota; kingdom Metazoa; phylum Chordata; class Mammalia; order Chiroptera; family Vespertilionidae; genus Myotis; species Myotis davidii. The sequence continues at coordinate 1,492 of NW_006382763.1, forward strand.
TGGGACTATAATTTAATTTACCACAGGACCTACTATATTCCTATCTGGTTATGCTTGATAACAATTTAGACTCTTTTGGATGGATAGGATATCATTAGTCATCTAGCTTAACTCCCCCTCCAAATGTAGCAACTCTTCCACAATAGTCCTGACGGATGCATTTATAGTGGCTGCTTGAGTTTTTCCAGTAGTTTTCCCATGGATGTGGTAGGCAGCCTGCTGTATTATAAGGACATTCTAATGGTAGGGAGAAAAACTTATTTTTATTCAAAATGTATCTCCCCTACACTTTCTCCCCACTCCTCAGGAGTCTAAACTCGGGAACAAAAATAATTATGCACTCCTTTGTTCATGGGGTAGTTCTTTGTGATGACACCTTGCTTATTTCCCTCATCAAGTCTTGGCTTTTCTAGTTTCCATAATCATTCCTCAAATGTTGTGAAAGCATTTCCCCAAATATCACCATTCTTGTCATGCTACCATGGACTTTCATTAAAGCCTATTGATGACCCCATTAAAGCAGAGTGTTACTAGAAAGCAGAATGATCTGCTCTTTGCCTGGATCCTACTGAGTACAGGGAGGTCATCACTGTCACTGTCTCCAATAGCAACATTTCTATCCATGCATCCAGAGTTCCTCTAGAAGTTTCTTTTTTCTTAAATAGAAATTATATCCCACTTCTAGGTCCTATTGAACTATTGGCCACATAATACCTTCATCTCTACTTCCCAAACTCCATTGTGACTGCATCATCCCAATCTTATACCTATGCAATTGTTTATTTTATATGAATGAATATTTATCTTAGATATATTTTTGTGTGTTTTAGTCTCTGTTATCTCAATCTCTCTGAGCATTTGCATTCTGACATTCAATATATCTCTCCCACATATAGGACAGATGTAAACTTGTAACCAGGGCTTCTCTTTCTTCATTCAAGTCACAGATACAAGTATTGACCAGGTAGTTGTTAAGCACTTAGTCCTGTGGTTTTTCCTGCAAGATCTGGTGATCTGTTCACTGGGATGTCTATAAATTATTGCAACGGGTAAGCGTTACCCATTTTCCTTCATTGTGATCTCAGAGATATCTCTAAAGACCATGTCTGATGCTTTGTTATGATTTTTACACTCTGTCCAAATCATTCTCCTGATCCTCCCACTTGGCCAATGTATTCTCAAGAAAATGAGATTAGTTTGGTGTGACTATTCTTAATGAAGCTGTGTCAGCTCATTGCATCTCCTCTTATTTTTTACAGCCCAGAGGTCACAAAGTCAAATGCCCATAAAGGCCCAGCATGTAGTAAATATTTAGATCAGAAGGATTTGTGTGTGTGTGTGTGT
>NW_006382764.1:0-2837 GCF_000327345.1 Myotis davidii
AGAACTGCTTATACTTATTAGCATCAATGTAATCAAATCCCATAAGGGTTAAATGAAATGAACTCATGTTATAGAATTAACTAGTCAGGAACTAATTATAACAAAGGAAGATTTCTTTCCTCCTTATTGGCATTCCAATTCATAGAAGTGGTGCTATTGTATACACGTGGCACCATCCTTCCATTATCAGTTTCTGTTTTTCCTCACCTCCCACTGCTGCCCAGAATCTGCTGAGCCACTCTCTGGCCTCCATATCAGTAACAAAGGTTCCAGTCCTGGGTTTAGTCTGATTGATTGAACTCCAGCAAGATTAATGAAAGAAAGCACTGAATTTATTTATTCCTTTATGGAGATCTGGATGAAAATTTATAGTAGCTGACCTTCAAGTTTCATTCAAATGCGTTTCTATGATTCTTTGAATCCTGTGACAAAAATATGGCAAATGGTTTCTTCAAGGCAAAACTGTTGTTTACTAATTCAACAGAAATTGCAACTTGGAGCTGCCACTGCTTTCTATAACAATATAATGCAACAATTCATCATGACTGAAATTGAAATAAATAACTATAATCCAGGCCATGGGCTAAAGTAAATAAGCACTATAAAAAAATGTACACATGATGCTAATATAGTTTGGCCTTACCCAAACATTTGAATTATAAGGGTTTGAGTTGTATAGACTGTGGTGGGAAGCAAGTATAACTTGAAAGTAATAATGGTCTATCCCTCTAAATGGCAATATTTGCCCATAGGTAGCTAAGTATATATTTTAACTTGTAGTTTTACCAAAGATTATGAGTTCTTGCTGATCTATTCATATGTTTATGGTGGTTTGGACTCACTCTCCATTTGCAAGTGGTTGACTGGGATTATCCCTAGGGTCAGTGGCCATGGACATGAATGACAATAACTGGTCCCCAGGGTGTTCAATTGCATGATCATTAGACCATTATTGGAAGACTAGTATGGACTCGATCTCTATGAATTCTTTTATCACTGAAGTATTATTGAGGAAGGAAATTTTATGTGCTTTTGTTTTTAATGAAAAAAACATATAATTAATTTTTTTTTCAGCTAAGTAGATGAGTTCTGGACTCTAACTTCTGGGGACTTTTTTATCCTTGGCTAGGTTACATAAATTTAGGCTCTGTATAATTTATCCCTGCACATCCACCATAAAACCCTATGTTGATAATAACCAGTGCACCAAAAACCCCTACTAAATGCATTTAACATGTTCTTCTAGAATATTTGTTAATATGAAAGCAAAATCAATTTAAAAAACTCAGATTTTATTATAGGAAGGTTCTTATCAACCATGTTCTTCAATTAAACAGAGGTCTCATAAGTGTCAGATTTAGTGAACCAAATCTCACCTTCATTCCCCACCCCACCAAATCTCTGATGATGGAGTAATGCATCTCTCAGACTTCTTTTTACTTGTCAAAATGAACAAACAAAAATGTATATGATTACACATAACACTTCTGATTTAGAAAAAACTTCCACAAAAGAGTTGTTATGGTTTAAATAATGTTTCCTTAAAAGACATGTTGAAATTCTCATCCCTGAAAACTATAAATATGATCTTATGTGGGAGTAGGGTTTTTGCAGGTATAATCAAGGCAATATGAGGTCATTAAGATAGGCACTAATCTAATATGGCTGATGTCCTTACATGAAAAGAAAACTCCATGTAGAGACAGAAACATACAGGGAGAATTACATGTGTCCGCAGAGATTGAAGTGACGCAACAATAAGCCAAGGAACACCATTTGACAGCTATCTCCCAAAGCTCGGGAGAAGCAAAGGGGGATTCTACCCAGTGTCTCAGAGGGAGACATGCATTTAGTAGGGCTTTCAATATTTATTAGTTATTAGCCATATTAGTACCAGTCAAAGCTGCTGTTTTGTACACAATGCCCTGAAAGCACACCCTACTAACCTTTACACAGACTTACAAGTCACTGGCGCATAATAAGTACAGCCTTCACTTAATGAAGCTAGGTCTTTATATTTTTAACACTCATTTGGAAAACCAATTAACTCTGGCTCTATTGAACAAATTGAACAGGAAATAAATCAAGTGCTAAAACATTGGTGATGAGCCAGATTTTCTGTAATTAGGGTGTTGATATGCCCAAGGCTGTCTATGTGGAGTTCTATAGTTTGATTGACAATTTTCACAGATTAAAGGCGTTACATTTTTTTAATACACTGCCCCTATTCTTCATTTCAAATCCCATAGATTGAATCACAGGGAAAATTCCTAAAAATGCCACAAACTTGCAATAGGAATTTCACTTACTAGTTCATATGTGTCTTGCCAAGATAATATCTACTGCAATAAGTAAGACGTGATTCTATTGTTCTTCACATCAGTACCAATTCAGAAAGGATAATTTTGCTCCCTGGTTAAAAAAAAATATCTTCCCTTTGTTAAAATCAGAATATTAGGCAGGGGAAGCACAACGAAGTGAAAGAAAGAGAAAGCAGGCAACAGAAGGATGATGGAAATAAGGATGTTAGGGACACTTAAGAGGTTTCTGAAAGCTGGTATACCAGTACATGGTGATGAGAAGAAGGAGTGACTAAGAAGTGAAGTGGAAGCTCCAACAGTGGGAAATTGGAAATGTGAACTCAACTGTCACTGAGAGATTGAGGAACTAGCATCCAGGGATAGAGCCCTGCTGTAGGGATAGGTGTGTTTGGTTTGGGGTAGAGTGAATTCACATGGTTTATCAGGGTCTAGATGAAATACACTTCAAGATTATGTACCTCACTTTGCTGTTATTTCATGTTCACCAGACAGTTTTGACACAGGACAATGGAAATG
>NW_006382765.1:0-2831 GCF_000327345.1 Myotis davidii
GAAATCAATAAAAAATATATTTTAAAAGAGAGAGAGAAAATTAAATAGTATATCCAGGGCTCTGAGTGAGTCAGTCATTTTGCACCGGGCACCAAGCAGGCATTTGTGAGACTCATTTATACTCACTCTTCCTCAACTCTCCCTTGGTTTGAGTTAAATGTGTGGGGAAACCCTGTCAGAGGAGACTGCTGACTCACTCCCCAAATGGATGCTATTTAGATCTCTGAGGCATAGAAATGAGTATTTTGTTTTTAGGAGGAAAAAAACACACAAAACCCAATCTGGCAGCATATGAAGGCCCATTTGCATATTAGTATTATTAGCCTAAAAACTGCATGTTATGGGAGGAGAAAGAACAGAATGGAAGGAGTCCACTTCCTTAATCAGGAATTTTTGCTTTTCCCCCCAATTGCTGTCACAGGGAATGTTGGCCCTGGTGTTAACGTGCATTGATCGCTTAAATATCTACAACAGCGTAGCACACTTTGCAGGGATTGCAAGAGAGGAGAGTGGCATGGCCTGGAAAGAAATTCTGAACCTTCTGTACAAATTGCTGGGTAAGTGCACACACAGCCCTCTCCTGGGAAGATTTCCAAGGGTGGTCTCCATGAAATTTCCACTGGACAAACCAAGATTGTCATTTGACTTCATTCCTTGGAAGCCTTTTATTAACCACTTGATTCTAACCCAGCCATTTATTCCATTAACTAGTAGCTTATGGTATTTTCTAAACTTAGAGCAAGAAGTCAACAGCAAGTGAAACAGATGGTAATCAATTTTGCCAGAACTACCTGTGAAACCCTTGGCAGCCACTTAGCATTCTCTGAACCTCAGTTCCTCATCTTTAACATGAGGTGTCTCCAGTTCTACACTTCTGACACCTCCGCTTTGAGGATGGTCACGCCTTAAACCCGGTGACCTTTCACTGTTGGCTTATTGATCAGTCACGATTCTTGCTGCTTTGGCCTGTTCCTAATTTCATTTCAGTGGGAAAATAAAGGTGGTAAGGATGTTGCAGCACCCAGACTTTCTTCTCACAACACTGAATGTTCTGGTGCTTGTTACCTTTAGTGCTCCCATAAGGGGCCCAGACTGCCAGGCAGTGGGAGGAGGGCAGCGGACAACAGTGCTGGCCTCTGCAGAGAGGTGGCCATCAGTAGTTGCTCAGACGTGGTGACAGGCAGCATTTTAGGGCTTTTCTCTGCAATGTCTCTCTCATTAAAGAAGTCCATAGAAAGTTGAGAGGGAGCCAGAGAGGAGTCCATAAAAATCAGGTTAGACCTATTCTCCATGTCAAGGATCAGGCTGATGCACTGGGATCATGGGCTCAATCGAGCCAGGAGAGGCTAGGAGGCTGTGTCACAGAAACACGGTGGCTGGGCCTGTGCACTTCAGGTCTGAAAGCTGGGAGGAAACTAGAGGAAAGATGCCCTCCAACTCTTACTGTTTGGCTCCACTTGGCTCCAAATGGTTGAAAACAGGCATACAGCTTGCATTCACAAGAAATGGGCTCTGTAGTCTTTGGAGTGAAATGGATAATGAGGGGAAATTAAATATGCTGGGACAGAATTAGCCCAGAATGGAGACTTCCCCCTAGAAACCATGATATTGCTGATACTCCAAGTGGAACAAAGAAAGACGATTTGCATGACAAAGAGAAAAAGGATAAAGAAGAAATTCCTGCACCTGCCCGTAGAGCCAACTCAATCCTAGAGGTCTGGGGTGGGGCAAGCACCCAGGCATTAAGATCTTCTGAGATCCTAGCACTTTGTAAAGCTTGATCTGCCTCTCACTTTCCATTCACCATAGATGGAGGTATTTCCTTTGGTCATGGAATTTTTTTAAATTGTGGCAAACTGTACATGATATACAACCATCACTACCATCCATCTCCGGAATCTTTTCATTTTCCCAAACGGAAACTCTGTATCATTAAACCTTAACTCCACTTTCTTCTATACCCCCACTCCCAGAAACTACCATTCTACTTTCTGTGTTTGGGATTTTGACTAGTCTAGTTATCTCATATATGCAGTGAAATCATATAATATTTGTCCTTTTGTGATTGGTTTGTTTTATTAGCACAATGTCTTCCAGGTTCACCCATGTTTTAGTGTCAGGATTTCCTTCCTTTTTTAAGGCAGAATAGTATTTTACTGTATGTATAGATCACATTTTAGGTATCCGTTCATCCGTGGATGAACATGTTGTTATGAACATGTATGTGCCAAGTTTGAGTTTCTGTTTTCAATTCTGTTGGTATATACCTAAAAGTGGAATTGCTGGATCATGTGGAATTACCTTTTTGAGGACCAGGCAAACTTTCCCACAGTAGCTATACTGTTTTATATCCCCACCAGCAATGTCTGAGCGATCCAGCTCATTGGCATCCTTGCAAGCATTTGGTGTTGTCAGTATTTTTATTTTAGCTATTCTGATAGGTGTGTGATGATACCTCACTGTGGTTTTAATTTGCAATTCCCTATGGCTGATGATGGTGAACTTCTTTTCATGTGCTTACTTACCCTCTGTGTATTTCCTTCAATTGGGTATTTTTTTTACTGTTGAATTTTGCAAGTTCTTTACATATTTTGGATACTAGTCTTTTGTCCTACATAGTCATGAGCTGCATAACTACATATTTTGGATACTAGTCCTTTGTCCTACATAGTCATGTGCTGAATAACTACATTTTGGTCAACAATGGATAGCATATATAACAGTGATCCCATAAAACTGTAATGGGGCTGAAAATTTTCTATTGCTTGATGATGTTGTAGCTTATAATCACTTCGTAGTACTCATGTATTTGTGGTGATGCTGGTGTAAAC
>NW_006382766.1:0-2838 GCF_000327345.1 Myotis davidii
AGGGTCTCTAATATACTATAATGGTTTTAAATATACCTGGAAATTATTTAACACCCCCCTTTTAGAACATAAAGACTAATTTCTTTCCCCTTATATGTGAGCCAGAATTAGTAATTCACTTGTAAGGAATAGACTATGATGCAGGAGATGTTATTTGACATCTGAGACCAAGTTATAAAAAATAATGACTTCCACAGAGATCTCTCATGTATCTACTCAGGAAGAAGCCAGCTGCCATGTTCTGAAGACACTAATCATCCTGCGAAGAACTCCACGTGGGGAGAAGTATCCTCCTGCCAACAGTCATCGCCAACTTGCCAGCAATAAGAATCAGCTACCTTGGAAGTTCATCCTCCAGCCCCAGTCAAGACTTCAGATATAGCAGCCATGGTTGACATGCTGACTATACCTTCATGAGACTCTAAGCCAAAACCACACTGCTAAGCCACTCTGCCGAAATAATACAAAAAATAAACATTTGTGACTGTTTTAAAATACTGAATTTGAGAGTAATTTGCTTTCCAACAATAGATAATGAATATATATATTCATTTGTGTATACGTATATACACAAATACATATATGTATATATATGTATATATTTGCTTTACAATGCAACAGTAAATATATAAATTACATGGAAATTAACATAAGGAAAAATGTTCAAGACTGTTACAAACAAAAATTAAAGCAAAATGCAGAATGTGTCCACATATTACCATGTGGTGATGCTCTGAGAGAGTAATTATATTGTCACTAAACAATAGATCATCTCAAAACTATTTAAAATATTCTTTAGATACAATGAGGAAAAGTTTCCAATATTTAAAATAATTTGAATATCATTTTATGCCAAAATGCCAGATAAATTACAGATCATTTGCCACTATATGAGTGTGAAAAACATGAATAAATTAGCAAAGAAGATCCAGCTACTATTATAAGAAAATAAATCCCTATTCCAAGAGGATTTATTCCAAGACTGAAAGGATGATTCAATAATGGGGATTTATTTTTATAATTAATCATATTACAAGATTTAAATAAACATGTTATCTTGATGGATACTGGCAGGATATTTGACAAATTTTATCTCCGCTCTTCTTTATTAATACTCCTAAGAAATTAACAATAGATTTAAGCTTCCAAATATAAACATATATCTCACTCCCAAGCCAACATCAAGCTTACTGAAAACACTACAGAAGTAATCGCACAATAAAAAGATATGAGATAAGACTGCTTAAAATAACATTATTTCTTCACAAGTTTTTTGTCTATTTGCAGGTATTAACTACTGCAAATAGACAAAAGGAAAAAAATTAAGGTATAAAACTAATAAAGGGGGAGAAATTATCACTATTTATCTCACATAATTGTGTGGTTGACAAATGCAGGGAATGAAGAAAAAAGTACTATCAACAATGAAAGCATTCAATGAGGTGACCAAATATAAAATTGATATTCAGAAATCATTATATTTCGTATATTCAAACAATAAGCCATTATAACAGGGGTTGGCACACTGTCCTGTTTTGAAGGTTGTATCAGACACACCCACACTCATGCATGGAAGATAATTCTGGGTGTTTTTCCAATCTAAGGGCAATAAAGGCTGTCTGGTCCCAAAGCCTAAAATATTTACTAAGTGGTCTTTCACAGAAATGGAATCCTCCAAAAATTAACTGGCACACAAACCCAATAATAATATTAATATGATGTTAAAAATATGTCATCCAACAACTAAAGTGTATATCCTTTAGAAAGATAACACCCATATCCAATAGTGGTAGTTGCCAATAAGGATGGAAGAGAAGAATGAGGAAACATTTTAATGGATATACTTTTTCTTTTCCTTTTGAATTTTGTTTAATTTTTACCTATTTAGAAAATATAAAGATAAAATTTTAATTAGAAATGTAAGTGAAGTTATAACTTCAAGGTTGGAATCATAACATATAAGAAAAAAAATTATCCCAAATCAATTTGCAAATTCAAAGCAATCTCCATCAAAATTTTACCTGATTTTTTTAAGAATTCAAAAAATCTCTATAAAACATAAATGTGGAATAACTTATAGCCTATGAATAATTCTATAACTCTGACTTACAGTGCACATTTGCCTAAAAAGATTTTAAGGCCTATTACCCCAAAAAGTAGTATTTAAAAGAATATAGACTAATGGGGGGAAAAAAACTTCAGATAACTCAGAAATAAATATTTATACAGTATTAAGAAAATTTGCTAATGGAATTAAGAAAAGTAAGAGTGGATCCAGAGCATAATGTACTCTGGTTGTATTTATAACTAAATGTGAAAGGAGGATTTACATATCAAATATAAGTACAAATAGGAAAATAAATTGTAAAACACTAATGTGAAAAGACATTAAATAAGAACTAAAAAGGATAAATCATAAGGTTAAAAAATCAGTACCTGTATTACAAAATTAAGCATTCTGGTTAAAAAGGTTAACAGACAGATGAAAAAAAATCCGCTATTCTGATAAGTAAACATTAACACAGATTACAGAACTAAAATATTTTTTAAAATGAAAAAAAAGTTATTATTACATGCATTCTCAGTTGGGGACATACTGTCTGAAAGGTAATACATATTTTACTAGTAACCAGATTTTACTTTTTAATATATAAAACATGGGTATTTTGAAATAATAAACAGATAAAATACATCTGTGTCATTAAAATTTCATGGGTGAAGGCTGTTAGAAAAAAAATATCTAAAAAAAAGCTCTTTAGGAAGAGTAGAAATAGAAAAAAGAAAGAAAAATACTGATTATAAGATATATGAAGAATTATTTTTTAATTTTTGTTAATC
>NW_006382767.1:0-2837 GCF_000327345.1 Myotis davidii
ATCATCATCACTATCACCATTACTAGTATTTTTTACCTTTTTTTCTTATAGATTACATATAGTCAGAAATCGCTAAAGATGAAGAATTACCAAAATTGAGCCACCTAACAAGACCATCATTAGGAATCAGGATCAGGTTGTCATGCTAAAGTCAGAAACATGGGGATATTAGGATTTAATTAAACTAAGAAGATAATAAAAGGAAGGCTAGATATGTGGGTCAACAGTTTTGGAGAAGCTAAAGAGAAAGCAAAATGAGGACTCAATAGAATATGGGCAGATGACTGATGGGAGTAACAAGGGTTTACATGTCTAATGTGTTTGTCTTTAATGACTAATTCCCTTCTTACTTCAGGTACATGTATTCAAGTTCTCTGCCTTTCTAAATAACTATATAATTTTTAGGCTTGGTAATATAAATTTACAATAAGTGTGGAAAGTAATTTCCTGGAAATGGGATTGATACTTTAATAAATGAACACAACTTGTTTATTGAGTAGTGTTGCACACTGTAATACTTGTATTGCAACAGTAATATTAAACTCTAGTTTCAATATTAAACTTGAGGTTTGGAAAATAGTTCATTTTATCAACATTCACATATATGCAAATGCCCCACTTACCACTGGTATATTCATGTTGCTCTATTTATATGCAAATGTACATCTAAAACTTGCAAATTTTATGTATATAATGCATAAAAAGTATTTCTTGAAAGGAACGCCATAGGCTGTCCCTTCCATTTCTAATAAGGAGTGGGAGAAACATTGAGTTGAGCAGGCTATTTCTAGTGAACAAATTAGACCGGTAAGGTGCCTACTCCAAAACTACCTGTTGGTGCATAAATTATTAATATGGTTCCATACCCACCAAAACAAAAAAGGTTATATTTCTAGAGTCAAGACCATGCCCCTCTGTGTTAATTCCTAGGACCTTACTTCTATCATCTCTTCACAGGAAAACTTAGCGTTGGACCAGGAACTTTTTCGTGAGTGATTAAGGAAGAAATGTATCCCCAAAGCAGGGGAAAGATACATCTCAGCCAGGATATGCACTTTTTATTTTTTTGTATATCTTTCTTTTGAAAGTGTAAACCGTGTGAAGGTGTCATTATTTGCCACTATGTACACTGGTTCCAACACAAATTTAAAAGAAGGGGGTATTGACTGAAAAATGCAATCTACTTAATAGCCATTCATTCTGATTAGGGTGCTTAATTGTCACCTTCCTTCCCATAGAGTATTAAGACCCATAAAATGGCTTATGATTATTGTCATTAAATACAGATCTTTATATCTATAAACAGGCTTTCTCTCTATTAATAAAAGAATGTCAGAATCCCAAAGGAGTCCAAGGCCATTATTTTTAATGAATACTACTGACTAAAATTATCTATTTATAGATTTATAAATTGTTAAAACTGTGCAAAACATGAAAATAAATCATCTCAAGATTCACATTTATGAATTGGAAAAAAATAATCATGTCAGAGACTTTACAACATTTGGAATGGAAATAACCACTAAATAAAGCAGAAGTATTTGGCTTTTACCAAATTAGAAACATATTTTTAAACTTAGGAAATATTGAGCAATAGCATTCCGAGGATCATACGCCTTTCTCAATGGAATACAATATCAAGTCAAACTATTATTAATTATACAGGATGATGTGTTGATGTTAAAAGAATCTCGGGTGCTCACACTGAATAAAAATGAAGTTGCAATTACTTTTCAAAGTGAGCTTACATCTTCTTTCACAGTATTGAAGAGTATCATAAGCAGAAAAATAACATGTCTTGAATGATAATGTTCCTCTAGTGAAAACATCAAAAGCACAGGAGGTAATTGATACAATTATGTTTTCAAAGTCTTTTCTTGGGAATTTGAAAATCTCAACTCATAAATGGCTTGTAAATAATTAATCCCGACATCTGTTCAGTTCTCACAGCATATACACATGAAAAAATTGTATTTTGAAAGCAAAATATTTTCTTATGTTCTACCAAATCCTAAACCTTTAAGCAGGGTAACAGATCCCTGCAGGAAGCTTCCCTCAGATGCAGAAAATGAGCGGCTTTTTACCCAAATGGTGTTTTTGAGAACTCATTTAACCTGTGGGTACATCTGCATCGGTTATTAAAAAATCCAGTGTGTAATGGATAACTGTCAGGCAGCTAAGTTTTTGTCAGTGTTTTGTGTCCCATGCTCCACAAACCACAATAAATCCAGGAAGAAGTCAATTGTTAAAACCTCTCAACTCTGCCATTTCACAGTAGAGAAATCCAATACCTAAAGAGTCTCACATTTATGGGAGTGAATTACAAAGGTTTAATTTAGATAGGATTTAGATTAACAGCTCTTTCCACACAAATGGAAACATACCACACTATCTCAGAGTTTATGCTGCAGCATTAGGAACTTCATTTCAGCAGTTTTAGCAACAGACTGCGCATTACAAAGTAGAGCCAAGTCGCCTAGCAGCAGGAAAAAGGGAGACTGAAATGTTCTCTGAAAGTATTTTGTTTAAGGTTGCAAATATGTAGTTATAAATCACTTAGAGGTTTGCAGCATTTACATTTATTTATTTTGGGAATAATAAAGTTGCACAATGTGCTAGTCAAGAGTTTTCTTTGTCTGGACTGTTGAAAAATGCCCAACCTAAATTTAAAAGGAGAATTTGGCTAGAGCACCTAGATGGGAGGAAGCAACTGGAATGTCCCAGCCACCCCCCAATTGATTATCTATAATAATAAAAGGGTTAATATGCTGATTAGACAGGACATCCTGATGTCATTCCAGATTTCCTTCTGGACGAAGCCAGGGCCAGAGCAAAGC
>NW_006382768.1:0-2831 GCF_000327345.1 Myotis davidii
CCACACTAGTTGGGCACATCTCATGTGTTAATCTAAAGCAGAATATACTGACACGCAAGAATATAAAGCCATTTCCATAGAGGACAAAGATATTAAATCTAGGTTAAATATCCGCATTGGCTTCTAAGGACTTAATATTTTTCTACCTTGATAGAAAATAAAAGTCCCTAATCCTGTTATGAAAAGAAGACTATGTGTATAAAACCAGTGGAGTCATTAATTCCACAAACGTTTCTTGACTTCCTTCTATGCCCTGGACCCATCAATGCATAGAGACTCAGCGGTGAAAAAAAAGGGCCACATCTTTGCCCTTGTGAAGATTTGCTGTCGGTGTGTATTTTATCAAAAATCAACCAACAGACAGACAAATAAATAACTTCACGGTCACTCTTATAAGGATGATGAATGTCTCCCCCAGGTGGATTTTCTTCGGTTGAAATTCTCATTTGTCTTAAAGCCATAGGGGGAAAAAAATAGCAGTTTGAGCTCAAGACTGGTACATCTATGAGATAGTCAAGAGTCATCGTATCCCCGGGACAGAGGATAGCTGTCCTACTGGTGTTATTCTATGTGAACCTCGTAAAATATAATGACATCATCTTCATAATAGTTGTGTTTATATAGGGTCAGATTTTAATGTTAGACCAGCATTCATGTCCAAACCCGATTAAATGACTTACTGTCAATGGAACTTTTCAATGGGTATTTTTGGATTCAACTTGCTCCAAAAAACACTCATAAAGAGGTTGCACCTCACCCCACCACCCCACACCATAGTCTATTGCAATAGATGAGACCCAGATTCTCCCTTTCAGTGTCTGTGGTCATTGAAATGCTCTTAAATGCTTCCGAATGGTGACAGTCTTGGTTGAATTCAGAAACACACATCACCTTGCTGCCTGCCCTCTGACAGACCTTTAAAATTAGTCCACTTTGAGAGATTTGTTTGGTTTTCTGAGTTCTTTGAAGATGAATCAGAAAGCTTCTTTATCGAATTTAAAGTCTATGCTTTAGTTCTTTCTAACCTACATTTCCCCCAGTTCTATCATTTTTCATGACACACCCGGCCATGAGATCCTGGTTTGGAGTCACTGCTCCCTGTGGTGGAAGCCTCTCTTAGACAAGCTGCAGGAAGCTACAAAGAAGACGCAGGCTTCAAAATGAAATGTAGCCACCAGCCTCCTAGGGAAGAAAACATTAATTACATTTTTGAAGGCGTTCTAATTGGATTTCACTTCTCTCTTTCTTGGATAGTTATTCTAGCTATAGAGTGAACACACTCCCAACATCTTTTATGCAGTCCCGTTCGCGAAAAGGGAGAGAGATTTATTTGTAATTATCAGAAATAAACAGTTCCTGCAAAACAAACACAAAGGAGCAGAGCCTGGCTGGGCTCCCACCTCGTTAGAGATGCAAATGAGGAACAGACCACTGAAAAGGGAAGTTTCACTAATCCTTTCTCAACAATGTAAATCGTTAAATTAGCCTGGGGTTCAATGACATCTGCAGTGTGGAACCGGGTTTTATACAAGAGGTCCCAAAAGGAACAGCGACTTCTTTAGGGCTGTACCGTTGTTCTAGTTGGTATTTATTTTGAGTCATGGGCATGAGGCATGTTCCCATAATGCCTCTTTCTGCCTGCTGTCACTTTATTGTCTGCCTAACCTATAGAGCTGTCCATTCTTTGACTGGGGTCCATCTGTGGTCTCTCTCCAGGCCTTCTGGTCTATTTCCGGTTGATGAGCATCAGGCTGTGCTTCAGGTGCTGGCCCCAGGTTCCCTGAAGCAGATGCATGTAGATCATCCATTCTAACTCAGACTGTGCAACTTGCCTTTGGGGACCATGACAAGTCCACATACAACAAGCCGGAAATCACAATGCCTTGCATTGAAAAATGGAGTTTTAACAATGATCTTCTAGGTCTTCCCAGCCGCGACCAGCTGAGTGAATGGATGCCTGATCTGTTCTCACCCAAAGAAAGCACTAGGGAGGGAGATGGAGAAGAACACACTGTGTGGTCCATGGAAACTGACTACCTTGCAAATGATGGGAGCTGATGGACTTCATTAAATAAACTGGTCTCCGCCCTTCAAACCCCTCCTCCAAATGAGAAGTTGTTCTAAAACACCAAACTCCTGATGCAAACATTTCAGTTTGTGGCCAGCATGTGAATTCTTCAGAACAAGTGTCGACAATTCTTACTATTCCAATTCCCTTGATACTTGACACACTTCAGGGGAGCATTCTTGTTCCTCTTTTCCAGTGTCCCAGGAAAGTTGCTTAAGCTTAAGTCCATTTATCCAAGTTTCTAAGACTGTTAGTAGTTCATATTTGTGTCACTACGCATTCTGTTCTGTCCTAGTGATGTTTTCAATGGCTTAACCTGGACATCACCCACAAATCCATCAATGACTTTCCCTTCCCATTCAAACCCTATTTTCAGGGAGACACACTCCTGGAAGGAGATCAAGGTTGAAAGGCTATGGTGCGGACAGACCCCAAAGCAGACTTGCCGAGTGCCCTGCAGAAAACGGGCTGCCATTCTGATGTCACGGTATTTGTTAATCCTACTCAGCTATTCCCTAAGATACTCCTCACAAGTGGAAACCTACATTTCCGTTTCAACAGCCATACAAATATTGTAGGTTCTTTGGACATTAACTGTAACTAATTCTATTTTAAATTGGATCTACTCTAAATGTTGTAGGCACTTGATAAACACTAAACAACAGAAAGAATGGCAATCCAGACAATCATCTTACTGTCTCATATGTATCACTGTTAGGAATGTTTCTCCCTCACTATGAGACTGAATTTCCCCTGATTTAGC
>NW_006382769.1:0-2842 GCF_000327345.1 Myotis davidii
CTTGGCAGGGCCAGACCACATGATTTCGCAGGCTTTTTACCGCCTGCAGGCCGAATGTCCCCACCCCTTCAAGGGGTGTCATATCTGTTTTTATTTGATGCTCTGTATCTAAATTTGAGAGAGAGAAACAACAACAACAGAAACAAGTACTTCTACATCTTACCTTGTTACTCTATTCCAGTCCCTCACTGCCTGCTCTGACCTGGGAATATCATCATATTTTGGACCTAAAAACATAAATAATAAAGGCTATATTCTAGCTGGTATCTTTTTATTCACAATATAGTAGATTCCCTTCTCCTCAAATTGAGCCATAAATAGAGGGTACTTTGTTTTACATACCAATTTAATACATAGGGGAGCAAGTATTAACTAAAATAAAAATTAGTTTGATTGAGTAGATGTCAGAGTTCAAAATAAATGTTTTAGTGATATCTTTCATAGACCAAATTTTCTTCCTGGCATACATAAGTGTGTATATAATTTCTTTTAAACATATTATACTTTAAAATTTATAACCATCTAATATTCTAGCATTTTATCAAATATAAAACACTATTTGTATTAATACTAAATTAATACAAAGTTTGCAGCATAAATCCTTATATCAATTATTTGTATTTTGGTATGAATTAAAGAATTGCGTAGCTCCCAAATGTTGAATCATGAGACACTAGCTATTTTCATCTTCTTGGACCTATTTTAAAATAATGTTCTGTTACTATGGTAAATCAAATTCAATTCAGTTAAATTTTATTTTAATGAGTTTTTGATCTCCTACTAAATGCTAACCTTTGAAGCTATATCGTATGCAATACAAACATGCTTCCTATTTTCCTGAATATATAGGCAGCATGTAATATGGCCATTCATGACCCCACCTGGTGTGCAATGACTGTGCAGTGCCCTTTACTTCTGTATGGGCTGAACTTGGTGACCCCTTCTAAAGAATAAGATACAGTAAAAATGATGGAATATTATTACTGTGATGTTGTTACCAAAAGAATATGGCTTTTGTCTTATGGACCCTATCTTGCCCCCTCACTGGCTTATTCTGAAAATAAGCCAGCTCCTGTTTGGGAAGCAGCCAGTGAGGAACTGAGGCCCCTAACTGAATAGCTTCTTAGGAACTGAATCCTTCAAACAATCACATCATTGAATTTGGAAGATCTTTTACCAGTTGAATCTTTAGATGAACTTTTAGCCTTGCCTAAAAGCTGGAACATAACATCATGAGAGACTTTTAACCAGAGTTAAAGTCCTGATTCACAGAGACTCTGAGATAATACATACTTGTTGTTTTCAGTTACTACATTTTGTTAATTTGTTATACAGAAATAGATAAACAATGTAATAGAATGGATAATCCACAAGAGAAATCAAACATTAATTAAGTAATTATGGATGCAAAGCCGACAGTTTTTCCTACCATGGCCAGTTGTCAAAAGACTACACAAATTGACCTTCATTTGGATTTTGTATGAATTTTTTAGGAATATTAGATATAAGAAAAATAACTCTGATTTAATAAAATTTGCATCTAATGATTGCATGGTGGGCAAGTAGATATAATAGTCGTCCTCATTACTTGAAGTTCATGGAGCACAAATGACTGACATAGAGAAATGAGTGAAAATTAAAATTCTCATCAATGAGTAAAACTTGAAAATACTCTCTGTATGTAAAGTCACAACTTGGCCCCAGGTGGGTGGAAACCAGATGCTAACTAGAATCTATCTTCCGACTTTAATATGATTGAATACACCTGGTAGAACTTTGAAGTCCTCTGCAGAAGTTCTGTTAGTTATCCTGGGATCTTACAATCTCATAATTACCTCTGGATCTGTGTTTCCTTCAGGGATCAACTGTTAGTCTATATGCCACTGACTCAGAAATAAATCTCCAACTCTTACTTACATAAAATCTATAAATAGAGTCTAATAAATTATAGTGAAAATTGCATAGGCAAAATGGAATAATAAAATAGATATTTATATTAAAATGATGCACATAATTTTAAATTAAACAATGGGTAAGCTCATTTTTAAAACATCTCATAGTCATACAACCACTGCCTTTTATTTTGACTCTGCATTTGACATAAGCATACCCATGTAGAGTATCTTTGGCTTCATACCTCCTTCCCTTTCGTTTTTATACCCCACACAATAAAAGCCCCTCTTCTCCATCTCAGATCACATGATTAAATTTAAATGATGCTGGTTGCCTGTGTTTCTGCTGACATTTATTCTTATAAAGTCTAATAGTCTTTTCCTAAAGTATTTTCTCAAGGACACTTCTAATCTAAGAGGATTTCTGGAGCAGATTGGAAAATTATATTCATATATATGTTCCATTATTATATATAACCCTTTTCATATTTCTGACTTCTGGAATTATTTCTTGGTTTATATGCATGCTGCTATGATGAATAGTAATGTTCTACTTCTCCACAATCTGTACCAAAACACTCAAATGAATAAAGTCCCCCAAAGACAAGTTGCACAGTTAAATTTCCATTTATCATAGTTTTCCCTTTGAAGTCCAAATACTAACTTCGAGCTATTATAGCTCATTCTTTCTTATTTATACAATAAAAATATTCAAGCCTTTGTTCTTAAAATAACAGAATGAAGGAAGTAAAGGGTCAACAATTTGTCAATAGAAATTTATAAAGACCACTACTGAGGAGGAGAACAGATAACTCAGCAAGGAATGAACCAATCTATTAAGAAGCTACTGAACACTTATTTCTTGCCCAGAACTAGGATAATATTGAACAATGTTTTAATTTAATTTAATTAATTAATTAAATCTTCACCTGAGGATATTTTTCCATTGA
>NW_006382770.1:0-2842 GCF_000327345.1 Myotis davidii
AAAAAAAGAGTAAAATATTTTGCACGCTGCCTAGATTCTGATAAGCAATGGTATATAATGTGCTATTCTGTTCCAAATATAATCTGTAAATTTATAATGTTTGATGAGAATGTCCTTTTTACTACTGGAAGATGCCATATCAACAGAATATAATTGAAATTACTTTCCTCTTTTTCCCTGATCGTGTTTCCCTTCTTTGGGGAAAGAGGTGAAGTACCATAGAAGAGATAGAAAACTATTGTTTTCTTTATTGCATTTATTCCTGTTTTTTTTTAAAACATGGACCCTAGATTTACTTTAGAAACTCCCTCTTTTACTATCAATGTGTTATAAGGAGACCTATATCTTCTCTGGTTCCCAGGATGCTACCCAACTTCATTCCGGCCCATCAGTGCATGCCAGCTATTGCTATCCACCCTAACAAGAATGATTGCTCAGCAATTGCCATGTGCCAGGAACCAGGAAAGTAAGATTCAAGTTTTTCATTGGAAATGTTGAGAATGTGATGGGTAGAAGAATGAGAAAGAAGAAACACAGACTAGCTGCTACAAGCACAGACCCTGGAGCCAGATTGTCTGTTTCCAACGCATGTGTCATTATAGGTAAGTTTCTTAACCTTTTCATGCATCAGTTTCTGATCTAAAAATGTGATGAAAACCGTGCCTACTTTATGGGTATTTGCAAGATTAAATGAGTTATAGTGTCTTAAATGCTTGGAATAGGTATTTGTTTATCATTATTTTCTTACTGACACTTTCTAATCTGGTAGAACATAAATATGAAGCTTCTAATAGCCACTTTACCATAAATGCCCACTAGATAATAAATCCAACAGAAAGGAAGAGTATGGCATAAAGATATCAGCCAGTCAACATCATTTGATATCTGGTTAATTGAATCTAACTCTTTCCTGATTTGCAAAGTTTATAACTTTTATTATTTAAGTCAATGTGCATTTGGTTCTTGGTCTCTGTATAAATGATGGTGTCTGTCTCCTGAAGTGAACAGGAGTGAGGAGGAACACAGGAATAGAAGGAGCTGAACTATGCCTGGAGCAATCTGTCCATAATTCAATGTGGTACAGCCGAATAAAAATCTCTAAAAGAGCTAGGTACCACATTCAATTAACATATTAAAAAGTACTTACCAAGTGCCTACTATGTATCAAGGACAAGGTACACATTTGAGATACCATAGCAAAAGTGCTGTCCCCACAGTAGAAGAGGTTACTATCTCATGGTGAGATTGAGAGGATCAGTCAGTTCAGGCAACAGAATGAGAGAGATCTCATATCTCTTCTTCTTATGATAACACCAGTCTTATCATATTAAGACACTAGTTTATTGACAGCATTTAACCATAATTACCCCCCTAAAGACCCGTCTTCAATCATTGTTACATTGGAGATTAAACATGAGTTTGAGGGCTCACAATTAGGACCATAATAATAAATAAAATTGCCACATGAGTTCAGGGGAAAACATGGCTGAATAATGAGTCATTAAGCATTTTCCCAAAGAATCTGTTCATTCAATGAAATGCAATTCTTGAAGACAAATACACTTAATGCAGCTTCTAATAAGTGAATGCCTAATATAGAAAAATACAATATGAGGATAATTCTTAGTGAAAATAATCCTGTCATTCTAAAAGGCTTTTTATAGAAAAGATGTTTATTTTATAAGATAAAATGGAAAGCATGCTTATCACATGTTTATGAGTTAAACTATGGATGCCAAGGCAAAATGACTACAGGATGGTCTGTAGAGCCTATCTGAGCTTTGCATGAATATGTTAACTTTACCAGGTGATTCTGCTGCACTAGTCATTGAATGCAATGAAAAATAGAAAAATCAACCAAATCAGGAATTTGACATTTAAAAATTGATATAAATAAGCAGGAAGCCTATTCATTGATCTGGCAACAGAATAAGTTGACAAATAATTGAATCAAGTAATTGATTTAAGCCTTTGTAATTCCAGCACCTAAGAAGAGGGTAAAGCTTCCAACGTCAAGTTAGTGAAAGAAATGCATGGGTTGCAGATGGAAGGTCTTGCTTGCTAAATCCTATTTGATTAGCAGAATACCAAACAAGAACTAGCCACTCTTTAGGCACTTTTCACATGGAATTGCTTTTGATGTAACTACAAACTGAAGAGGCAGGTACCAGTGGCTGTACTTGGTGGATGAGGACTCTGGGCAAAAGATTGTTGCTCACCAGGCTCTTCTCAGCCACATTTCATGTAGAATAGATGAAACTGAGCCCAAGATCTTGCTATTTCTACTAAAGCACACACAATGTGTAGCTTACACATTGTGTAAGCTACAATGGCATCTGTTGACATGTGTAATTAACAGTAAGGGAGAAAAACTGATGCGTCAGATCCCATGATGACTAGATGAGGCCAGGACCCCATGCCCAAGGTTTATTAGTTTTCTTTTGTTTTAGAAAACACACATGGAAATACATGGCCTTTACTTGTTTAATTTTGCTATTTTTATATTTTTGTTATTCTCTTGGTTTGTAAAAGCAAAACATCCAAAAATCCTCATTGTATAGAAACAAAAATAGCAATTATCTGCTTCATTTCTGGCCAGTCCTTTGTCCCACTCCCCAGAGGTAATAATTCTCTTCACTTTTAACTTTCACTTTTCCTCTGTTATTTCAAAACAATTTCTAAGTAATATGTTTATGACACTATTTTTTGGTTTAATTATTTAGACATCAATTTACGCCTTATAATGATATACGAGGATTTTTAGCTCTCTTTAAACTTCCCATCTATCCCACTTCTATATATAAGTAATTAATTATTTTTTAAAGTATTTTTTATTTTTTT
Organism: Myotis davidii; assembly: GCF_000327345.1. Lineage (NCBI taxonomy): Eukaryota > Metazoa > Chordata > Mammalia > Chiroptera > Vespertilionidae > Myotis > Myotis davidii. Next base: position 2,842 of record NW_006382770.1, read on the forward strand.
T
>NW_006382771.1:0-2776 GCF_000327345.1 Myotis davidii
ATTTTGATAAAATAAAGAGCAATCAAATAGTTCATTTTCAAAGTATTTTAAACTGCTAATATACATGAGTTTTCTTCTTGTAGTGTCTTTATACAGCATATTTTCGTTCTATATTGCATTCTTAACATTTATCAGACTTTACACTGACCTTTCTGTGTAACGTCTTAAGGTAGCGTATTTCTACTCTCCTTTCCTACAAACACTTAATCTGTCTCCACGGTTAACATTCTGAAGTCGGAGTGTCCTTGGAGAAACTCTGCTCAGCCCTTCTGTGACATTTAGAAAAATGCATTTGGTATTCTGCAAACCTGAGTGATTGATTGTCTCAAAATTTCTTCGACAGGTGATGTGTGTGTTTGACTTACTAAGTCAATTGGTCCCTTTTTAATTATACCATTTAAAAAATCATCTCTAGCATTTTTATTCTAGAATTAAAGCATTAATTCATTTTTATAAAAGTTAGGTTTGAACTCTATTAGAATATAAAATCTTATCTCCTAAGTCTTTGTTGTTTCAAGGGGGAAAATAGGACAAAAAATTCCACTGTCTTCCTTTTTTAACTTGGGAAGTAGAATTACATGATTGTGCTTATACTTGTAGTTTTCTGTATCATACCCTGTTAATTTTACTAGTTGTTGTTCCATGCCTTTAATGAGTCGCTAAGATAAGATGCATATGTATCAATTTTTATAATGGAAAGTGATTTAGCATGTATTAGTTAAAGATGGTAAAATTTTTCTTTCCCATATACTTTAGTGTACTAATAACATAACATATTGAGTAGTTGTCAAAGGGCATAAATTTTAAAGAACACTTTTGCATAAATTCACTTGTTAGAGCAAAATCTCAAGAGTAGATACTGTCATTATTCTCCTTTTGCCTAAATCATTATACTGATAACTGGAATCACTATATTCAAATATAAAAACACTTTATAAATAATTGTTCTTAAAACAGTATAACTTCTGTGCATCCTATAGCCATTAGGTAATTCATTGATACTTTTTTCCTCCCAATTTATCATGGAAATTAAGAAAAAACGGAATTAAATATACCTATTTCTTATCCCAGAGTACTTCCTAAGGGGCCACTAGACAAATCTTTATGTTCACATGATGCTGAAAATGAGGTTTTTCAGAATTTATTTTTACCATAATGCTGAAGTCAACCAGTATAAAAAAGAAGAATCTCTGTAGCCTGTAGCTCACATATGATTTTTTCTTAACGGACAACATTGATCTTTCTGGAACCCTGGGTCTGAGGGGATTGTAAGGATATGAACAATTGGTGAGTGTGGCCTTGGTAGTAAGGCCAAGTTGCACAGTTAGGCTCCTTGCCACTTTGGAGGTCTTCCTGGTGCTGGCAGTCTCAGGGATAAGCTTTCCTTACCTTCACGGCTCCATTGTCCGTTATTGTCACGGGGCAGTGCTAGAGCACATTGGAGTCAGATGGTGCCTGCAAGCGGCAGTGTGACGGTCATTGGAGATGGGGCTGTTGGGTGTGGTTAGGTCATGGGGGTGGAGCCCTCATGAATAGAATGAGTGACTTTATAGGAGACCCAGAGAGCTTCCTTGCCCTTACTTCCATGTGAACACAGAGTGATGTTGACTGCCTCTGAATGAGGGAGTGTTTTCTCACCAGAAACCGAATCTTCTGTCCTTGCTCTTGGGCTTCCCAGCCTCCAGACCTACATGGAATTTCTACTGTTTATAAGCCAACCAGTCTATGGTCTTTTTGTTTCAGCAGCTGGATGAACTAAAATAGTGGTTTAGGCTGATCAGGCTGGGACCATTTGTGGAGATTCTACTAAGGCTCAACGTAGACCCTTCCTGCAATGAATAGGACCTTCAGTTTGGTAACTGTGTACATATCTGAGACCTTCTAAGGCCCCCTCTGACCCCGATTACATAGGTTTTGCAATAAACTGCCTTCTGATGATCTCGTTGGCCCTAATGTCATGCTGGGGTTTGGAGGTTCTGAGGAGATGTTGGTGTCCTCTGGTGAATTTGGCTATAAACACATTTATCCTCTGTTTTCCCACCATTTCATATTATTTGTCCATGAAAACTTACCTGAGTCTTGCCTTTGTATGAGAAGTTTGCTTTGGGAGAATCCTTCTGTCCACCGCTGTTGCCATCTAACCACATGATGCTCAGGTCAGTGACCAGCCTGAGACAGACGTCAGAATACTTTACATTTGATAGCACATCAGGCCATTTTTCATGGGCTTGTCAGCTAACAGACTTGCACTGCCTCTGGCATACCTTTAGCAAGGAGCTGCAGTACCACTTTGGGGAACTGTGACATGATGAAGACTTTCACTTGAGAGGCACCTGAGAAGACAAGACCCCAAAGAGGAGAACCTTGGTGTGATTTGTCTAAAGAAACCATGTTATTTATATAGAAGGCCACACATTTTTATTTTCCGGGCTTTTTAACGATAGGGCTTATATTTAAACTCCTCTCTTCTTGAATAGGGAAGGCAATGCGCCTCTTACAGGGATACTTTCCTGTTTGTATTATTAAATTAATTAAACAAGGAGTCCATTTGTTTGAGGCAGTTTTAATGCCTTAGTAGCCTCTGAGAGCAAAGCAAATCCTGAGCCTGCAATGCCGCAAGGTTAAGAAATTGAAACCTAAACACAAACAGGCTTTCCCCAGTCAGACAACTGCCTAAGCTATAGCCCATCACCGAACCTCCTCGCTCTGCTTCTTCCTCCTCTTTTAAGTCTTTCCCCCTAGCTCAGTGGTCGGCAAACTCATTAACCAACAGAGC
>NW_006382772.1:0-2843 GCF_000327345.1 Myotis davidii
CTTTTATTATATAGCATTAGAAAATTTGCTTCTGGGTCAAACAGATACGTAGAAAATATAGACCAAGTATTGGCTATTATACTTGTGAGACTTTGAAGTGTTGCCATCACTCAGTGCTTTTTCACTGCTTCCAGAATGAAAGCACAGATTGCATCATTTATACTGTTTTTGGCTGTAGGTAACAGAAAACCCACTCAAGCAGCGCTAAATGGAGACTCATTGGATGGCCGACGTTTAGCAAATTTATATCAGGATAGCTATACTAGTTCTTGTAGATTGCTGAAAGGTGTGATGACAACAGCAATGCAAAACAATACAAAATGAAATTAATGAATGAAAATAAATTACTGTCTGAACTTGTGTCTGCTCTCCATGGTCACAAAAGCTCAGTGGTATACAATAAAATTTATTCAGATGATGATTTTGTAGGATTCAGATGATCTTCTTCGAGTTTAGCTGATCTCAGCTGGGTTTGTTCACATGGCTGTTGTAAACTACTTGTCAGCTGGGTGTCTTTCTGATCTTGCCTGACCTTGTTCACATCTCTGGGGACGGTATGATCCTCCAGAAGGTCAGCTCAGGTATGTTTTCATGGTAAATACAGAGGAGAAAGATAGTCACACATATGCTCTCAAGTCATTACTCTCATCACACTTACTAATAATGTATTTTCCCAAGCAAGTAACTTGGTAGAGCTCTGAGACAGTATGGATGGCACTGCAAAGTTACATGGCAAAAACATGTATTCAGAATGGTGAACTAGTGAGACCATTGACAAAATAAAGCTACAACAAACACATTAATCCAAGTTACCTTTCATAGGGTATGGACACATCTATTGATAAATAGTCCTCTCGTAGTGAGATCCAAAATCTTTGCATTTCTACCTACAAAGCAGACCTGAGTCATGGTAGGCATCATGTGCATTCTCTAAATAGTATTCTATATTTTGTCATTATCATTGTCCTTTCTTTAATTTATCCTTTTTTCTTTGAAACACATAGAACCCTTGTTATAGGAATCTCTTGGAATACTCTCTTGGAATCTCTTGGATAATGACAGATGTTTCTGTTATAAGCATGAATCTTCAGACTCTAATGGGACACGGCAAAGACTATGAAATAAAATAAAACTGCTTCCTGGAACATTCTCTGATGTTGGGCAAAAATCAGAAAACCAGGAATGTATTTTGATGTCATGAAATAATTAATACAAAATAAAATAAATCATTTTCATTAAACAACTTCACCATTTCAACAAAATTTACAAGTAGCTCATCCTTGCTCTTGAGCATTGGGAAAATGCTAAATTTTCTCAAAAATTGATAGTTCTAACCACATATATTTCACCAGAATGTTAATTATGTCCCATTAAATTTCATGGTTCAGACCAAGAAAATTTTTTAGATCATGATAAATTATTTTACCATTCTACTCCATATACTATTATTTCTTTAATCTGAAAAGAAGGAAGAATAGCTTCAATAAAAGTTGAAGCTTTGCTCAACTATTATTGACTGAAACTATCTATTTATATCCAAGAGTTTACCGAGATGCTCACGGAAAGCTCTATCAGCTTTAGCTTGCGGACTTCTGGCATTTACTGAAAGGTAATTAGAAAGGGATGCTCAACATTTCCTATAAGCTAGTCAGTTTTCCCAGCATTCTTCAACCCAAGGTAGTTGTCAGGGTATTGAGAAGTTTGGAGGATGTTCTCAAATTTCAGCAATCATACTTTCACTTTACTTATTCCTTCTTTGACAGTACAGCATTTCATCCTGTTTGTCAGCTGTTTTTCTGCTGTTGGGGGCATCTGTAGAAATCAACACTGCAGCTATGGAGAGTATTGGTTAATCACATTTTTGTACAGCCTCAAAAATAGTATTTATGGTTCCAATACTTTTATTTCAGACTTTCTACCAATCTTTCTGTTTTATGCCTTACCCCCAGATTCCTGGAGATGGTGGGTGCCTTCAATTCCTGAGTCTTTCTGTAGTTTTGTGACATGAATTGGCATATTTACCCTGGCTTCTCTCCATGAAGTTAGCTTTCTATTGCTATTCTATCCATATACCACCAACATTGTATTAACTTCATTAGAGTGTTTTTATTTATTTTTATCATTTTCATTTTCCTTGTGAGTTAATAATTTTATATATAGGTACCATTTTGGTCAAGTTTGGGGAAGGAACAGGGATAAATGTATGTGCCTGCCATGTTTTTCAGGAAGTCTTTGCCATGATATATTCTTAATGTGTCTGTGGTGGATAGAGCCAGTGAACTCCCTGGCATCAGTTTTGTCCTCACCCACTGTTAACAAGAATTTAGATTTTCTAATTAAGTTGTTTAAAAGGATAGGCCATTATCGACCCAAGCTAATCACCATCATTGGCAATGAAGAAGGTGAACAATCTTTAAGTTCTTGGCTTTATTTTTCCATATGGACAGATTTCAGGTAGAGTAACACTCTCCACTCCTCACTTGTCTTTCCTATGGAAAGAGAATGATAGCTGACTATGAGTTGGAAGAAGAAACCAAGTGTTCTGAACTCAACTAATTTCTCTGTTGTTATATTTTCTCCCCCTCAGCAAAGCAGCATGGATAAACTTAGAAAAGGCTTTGCCTTAATGAGAGTCTCCAGAGATCTATGGTTGGAATGTGAGTGAAGTCATTGGGCCACATTCTAAACCATATTCTCTAGTCAGTCTATATGTAAACAGGCTGATATTTTTCTCTCCATATGTCTAACTCCTTTTTTGTGTTTTTCATTTATTTCTTAACTTAGAAAGGAAAGACAGATCAATTATATAGATACTAGAGGCCCGATGCACAAATATTTGTGCA
>NW_006382773.1:0-2845 GCF_000327345.1 Myotis davidii
TTTTTTTTTTAGAACATGTGTTTTTATAAAGCAAACTCTTCCACTGCAAGTATGTCTGGCTTTAAGATTGTCAGATAAGATGTAAATACCACAGATAAATAAAAACTCAAAAGCTTTTGTGTGGTATTAGGGTATTCATTTTTAAAATTTTATTTTTGAGAAAATAAAAAAGTTGTACCAATAGTACAGTTGATCTCATTGTAGATTCACCTGTTATTAATATTTTGCCACATTTTTGCCAATCCATTTATTGATACATGTTATTATACAAATTACTGATATTATTGCTGAACAATTAAAGAATACATTTTAGATTTATTTACTCTCAAATATTTGAGAATATTTATCCTAAGAACAAGGAAATTCTCTTAGTTAACCAAAGAACAATGTTCCAAATCAGGCAGTTTAACATTAATATAATACTTTTATCTGATACAGTCCACATATAAATTCACCCTTGCCCTGTGTAGCAGTGATACCCTTGATTGCAGTTTCCTGATCCAGAATCCAATCCAGAATCACATACACAATTTCTCAGCCTTTCTTTGTCTTTCAACACATTGACATTTTTGAAGACTATAGGTCAGTTGTTTTGTAGATTGTCCCTCAGTTTTTGGTTTGTCTGATTGTTTCCTCATGACTAGTTTCAGGTTATGCATTTTTGGCAGGAGTAATACATAAATGATGTTGTGTCCTCAGTGCATCACATCAGGAGGCACATGATGTCAGTTTATCCCATTATTGGTGATGTTAACTTTGATCACTTGGTGTCCGCCAGATTTCTCCACTGTAAAGGTACCTTTTTTCCCTTTGTAATTCATAAGTAATTTGTTCAGATATATTTTGAGACTGTATAAATATCCTGTTCCCCAAGAAACTTTCATGTGATGGTTTACGATCCATTGATGATTCTTGCATGAATCATTATTACTCTAGTGGTTACAAAATAGTCACTTTTTATTTCTATTATTCCTTCTGCAAGTCCTTTCTCTTAAGTGGGATTACATGAGCAGTAGCTAATATCTCATAAAGCAGGTGATATGTGCTTCATGCAGTTCGATGGGGGTTTTTTTTTGTTAAGTGACTGCTAGGAAAATATGGTGGATGCAAAGAGATACATGATACTAACGCTTCGTAGGTTTGTTTTTACTCTGATGTGAGAAATGATACACACATTAGATAACAGTGTGAGGCATTATATAATTAAGTGGTAAATAAGTTACCCTGGGCTGTAAGATTTCATGAGAAGGATCAAATTGAAGTGAGCCATGATAAATTTGGGATATAAGTGAACTATGTGGAAGGCATTGCAGAGATTGCAGGTATAACGTGATTATATAGACATGTTTACTTTGGTAACGAGTTTGATTGAGGTATATGATAATTTATGGGAATTAGTGGATTATGGTACTGCAAAAATGGTTTGGGAACCAACTGGAGAAAAACTTGAATGCCAAGTTAAGGGATTTGAACTTAACAGTAGAGGTTTATTGGATGTTTTTAAGTAGATAATAATGTGACATTTGAGGAAGATTAAAATGGAATTTATATAATGTAGAATTGGGAGGTTGTTTGCTGGAAGCAGGAGAAAACCCGGGAAAATCTGAGTAAAGCATTAGGCTAGAAATGAATGGATAATGTCAAATTCTTAAGTAAGACTAGATGGTATTTGGTTATTGGGAGAATTATGGTGCCACTAATAGAAATACTGTGAAATAATAGTGGAAAACTGATTTGGAATGAGTACAGGAAATGACAAATTTTGTTTTAGATTATATTGGAAATTTTTATAGTTGGCAAGCACCTTAGAAATTATTTTACATTTGAGAATAATTGTGAGATCGTAATAAAATTCTCAAGTAAAAATATCATGCTTGGAGATACAGGTTTAGAGCTTGAGTAGGAGCTCAAAACTGAAGATCAAGATTTGGCATTTGGTAGCACATCTTGAGGAATAAGTGTTGGAAATCACAGAGAACAAAAATCCCAGAGCCAAGGAATGAGTCTTCAAGAGCAAACTGTGGTTAAATAAGTATGAGAAAATAAGACTAATATAAGGAGCTTGATATCAAACAAAAAAAAGAAAAACAGAGTGGAAGAGTTTTGCTTTAAACTCTTGAAGGGAGAGAAGATTAGAGCAACTGAGTTCTTGGATGTGGAGAGAGTTGGGAACAATCGGGAAGTAAAGGTAGAAGAGAGGGGCATGTTCTCATTTGCCAGAGTTTTATAGAGAATGATGATAACACAATTGATTCTTAATTTCTATATGTGCCAGGTCCAGTTCTAATGCTTTTTACAAGTATTAATTTGGTTAATGGTCACAATTCAATGAGCTAGATAGTACTATTATACCTATTTTGCAAGTTAAGAAACTGAGGCACAGAGATTGGTGATTTGTCCAGATGCATGTAGCTAGTATATGACCAAGATGAAGCATTCAGTCATTGTGGTTTCAGGCTGAGTCCTTGACTTCTCTGTAGATTGGCTCCTGAGGTATACATAGTGAATGGATCAAGGTGTAATAAATATGCTAGCCTCGAGGCTGCATGAGGGGCTTCAAGTAAATTGGCTCAATGTTTGTAAAACTATAGTTCTTTAAATTCTAGGTCTTAGTTTATATAATTAAAATGAAGGAATTGGCAGTAATATCTCTGAGATTCTTTAGTTCTAAAACTTATGAATCTAATAATTAAGCCATATATCTGAAAATGAGGGGAAGAGTCTTGGTCTAGCCCTTGTGGAGAATATAGGGAGGAATTGTCAAGTGAGGAAAAAGCTCAGTAGAAAATACATCGAATGTGTGATCATCATTATCATCATCATCATCATCATATTATTTTAAGCA
>NW_006382774.1:0-2847 GCF_000327345.1 Myotis davidii
AATTTTGTGCATTGGGCCTCTAGTTATCTAATAACAATGAATTCTCTGCCCCTTTTTTATGTCCTTCTGCTATGAAGTCTTCCTGAACACTGCCTGGATGATCATATCTGTCCCTCCTCTAGTCTGTCATTCAAGCTCCTCATTATACTCCATTGATGTCTGTCTTTACCACTTTGTTTACTTCTCCTTGAGGGCAGAGACCTACATATCTTTTATCTATTGGTGCACCTACCATAACACCTGGACCACTGTCCATTGTCTAAATGTTTGTTTGCTTAAGAGAATGACTAGAAACACTATTATTAACTTGTATTTCATTTGAATCTATAATTTTCACCTACCAATTTAAATGAGAAGGGCATTTAAATCAAATGCAGTATTGTAGGGGAAAACAAATATGAGGATTTTTCTTTTGTCTTGTTCTGACATTTTTTAAGATAATAAAAACATTCTTATTTCTGAATCCTCAGGAATAATTCCTCTTGACTGCAGTAAGTACCTACTTTTGAGGAACAGAAAGCTGATGAGCTGCAGGCTTCCCTGCTGCTAAATTCATCTAACAAGGCACTCCTGATGTGTTCTTATTTTAAGGCCAATGGGAACTATATAGATTGGTTTGCTGCTCTCTTTCCTGAAAAAGAAAGGACTTTGAGTTGTGCATGTTTATGTTGGTAAATAAATTCTGCTGTGAAATAGGAATCCAAGAATCAAGCCAAAGGCATCATAAACAGTCATAAAGTGAATTTGTAGGCATATTGGCTTTGGTGCTTCTAGGACAAGGTCTACATAGCTAAATTAAGCTTAAAAATCAGGAGTACTCTGGACCTTGTAGCGAGGACCTTAAATGATCTTTCCTGTGTTTTGAACAAGGTAGGTGAGAAACATTGGAGCCCTTAAATGTATTAATCTCTTCGAATATATTATGTGGTTGAAAAATGAAACAGTGGTATCAGGAATGCTAAAAATAAATTGGGACAAACATTGCCAAACACTAATCACAGTCAAAATGGTCTTTTGCTTATATGGAGAAGAAGTCGTTGAAAAGAAAAAGGTTAGGCTTATTCTTGAGGAAGCTGGACAGATGCAGCTAGCTGAGGGAAAACAGCAGGACCACTCAGCTCCAAGTGCTGCATTCTAAATTGGGGGGAGTGGTATGCAGATGGATAGGACAGAAGTGGCACAAAGGAAAGAAATCAAACTTAAGGCTGGGACAAAGATGCAAGAGCACATCCTGCTGCAATATGTGAATTCATACCTCTAGATCAGACAGACACATTTCATCCTGGGATACTGAAGGCACACATGAACATCATCATTACTCTATTAGGAATCATGAAAAGTTAGAAAGGTAAATGGCCCAGTTAAGAAAGTGTTATAAAGAGGATAAAGTGAATTGTAGTAACCACAGCTTACAAACTTGGATAATGGTACTTGGCAGAATTCTCATCTTTACTATTAATCAGATAGTTACTAATCTCTTAGAAAAGAGAAAGCAGCATTAATTAAAAAACCATTATGGGTATATTAAAAAAAATTTACGAGTAGATCTCAACAATTCTATTGGTTTGGAGTATCTTTACCAAGTTGTGCAGGAAGTTTTCTCCTTATTATGCTGATGAACAAATTAGCATGTTGAAGATAAGGGCAATGAATTTGTAGGCAGCACCACAATACTAGTATATTCTAACATTTAGAAATAGTAACGTATTTGACAAGAGTAAGGGATTTGAAATAATCTAGACCTGGGTTTGAGTTCTATATCTGACACCTAATACTTGTGTGACCTTGAGGAAATTACTTAAAGTTACTAAGTCCAAAAAATGGAGATAGCAATAGTCCCAAGCTTCTAGAGTTGTTCAGAAGATTAAATATGCTGGCACATAGTAAGAGCACAATACATAGTAGCTGAGTGAGGTCATGTGGTAGAGACACACAAAGAATACTACTAGCATAAAGGCACCCAGGAGAGCAACTAATCCTTCGGTGGAGTAGGAGTCAGAGTTGTCCAGGGAAGAAGTATGAGAACAGCACTGGGAGTACGTGTACACAGAGCTGATGCATTTTTCAATGACAAATAGAAGTTACAGTTGTAGCTTGGAGAAAGGAACTAGCTGAAGAGACAAGGGGGTGGTGACAGATGAGGCTGGGCAGAGAGGCTGGTGGGGGCAGTGTCAGCTCACAATGAACATTGCATATCATATTCAGGGGTTTAGAAGTTATCATAAGCTTATGTTGTGAGAGGAATTATGGGGGATAACTTGAAATAGTAAAGATAGTTAAAATGTAAACTTGTTCCAAGCACCTAACCCAATGTTTTAGTTACTTGGAAAGATTCAGTAAATATTACATTGCATATTAAGTGGCTAGCTATGATGATTCTTCACTGAAACCAACATAAAGTCTACTCAGAGAAGCACCTTGTCAATATACTCCGCAGATCAAGAGATCATTATTTCCCAATAACTTTAAATGAATTTCCTTTTGGTATTGTCTCCATGTTCATTTTTGTTTATGAATGTTACTTTTCCAAACATAAGTGATGGCATTTGGTAAAGTCCTTGTAGGAGGATTTACAGATGACATGGATCTGAGTCTTATGCAGCACACAATTATATGCTACACTGAAAAGAGAATTAGACATTAGTGACTTTTAAGAAAGATCACTAATGCAGGACAAAAACCAATCTTCTTGAGGGTTTGTTATTTTTTTCTACTTGAAAGGGAGGCTTTAAATCCTAGCAATCTTCTTTGAGTGTCTTTAAGATGGCATCAAAATTTAAAGCAGTTGGTTTCTATCTTGCAAGTCACTCTGAGTTCTTTAAACTTTGGGAATGAAAGCAAAAAAAA
>NW_006382775.1:0-2848 GCF_000327345.1 Myotis davidii
AAAAAAAAAATATTTCTTGAAATTGTGCTTGAAAAATACAATGTTATAATATCTATTATAATATAAATGGATCATCATCATCATCATAAAATAGATCCAATGTATGGGAAACATCTTACTGAATTTTTGGATATCAAACAGTACCTAGGGATGGTATTTCTTCCACGTGTAAAACTTCAGCAGGTACCAAGCTCCATGTATAGGAAAAGTAGAGGATTTCTAGGCAGTTGACTGTGAATGAGAAGATGGTTGTACTACTCCATAAATTACATTTGACTATATAGTCTTAGGGGTTAAACACAGAGAGTATTTTTCACTTATATCCTCATTAACTCATTATACAAACATATTAGGATCTGTTGCCTACCCTGAATAGCCGTGCAGTGTTGTAGCACTGTGGGTCAAACATAAATTAGGCATAATTTTTCTTTTTGAGAAAGATACAGATGCCTAGAGGAAGATCTACAAATAGTCAGTGACATAGCTAAACAACATGCTAAAAAGAAGTATACTTGTTTTCTACCACTGCTGTAGTCCATTTATACCCTTATACGTTCTAGAAATCACAAGCCTGAAGCTAGTTTCTCTGGTTACAATCAAAGTGTCAGCAGAGCTGTGTTCCTTTTGGAGGTTATAGGAGAGAATCTGTCCTATTACCTTCAAGCTTTTTAAGGTTGCTCAGATTCCTTACTTCACAGCCTCTTTTTGATAGCCTTGTAATAACCTGGTCATGAATAACTGAAAAGGAACAAAAGGAAAAGCCAAGTGTTATGGGCATCCATTCTTGCAGCTGTGCCGGGGTGCTGCAAAGCTACCCATCTATTCCCCACATATCTCTGGGGGAAGGCACTAGAGATGGGAACCTGCAATTTAGAGTCATGCTGAGTAATGTCTAGATGAAATAGGGAAGGTACTTGTCAGTCACACCTGGAAACATTGGCCAGCGTAAGCATGGCCACTGCAAGCATGGAAAGAGCTGAGATACTTACACTCCTAAACAAAGGAGTTCTCTCTCTCTCTTCCTTCTTGGTTCTCTTGGCACTCTCATTGTAGGGGGTGTGCTTGCTCGGCTCCCCTTCATATGTTCATCTTTAAAAACAGCAAAATTATATTGTATTCTTCCACGTTCTTATCAGGTTACCAGCTCTCAGCCCTCCCTCTGCTACCCCCTCTTCCATTTTAAAGAGCCATTGGGCCCACCTGGGTAACTCAGGAATATCTGCCTATCTTAAGTCATCTGATTAACAACCTTACTCTTATCTGCAGCCTTAATACCCCTTTGCCAGATAATATAATTTATTCATAGGTTCCAGAGATTAGGAACAGTATGCCTACACAGTGAGTAAACTCGAAGGTTGGTCTGCAGCCTTACTCTGACCCTCCCAGGCATGGAGAAGTTTCTTAAGAAACACACTCTGAGATGCTAAAATTTGAGTTCAGAAGGTTTACTAGGAAGCATGTTCAGAAGCAATCACCACAAAGGCTGAGGGAAGCAACATTAGGCCGAGGGTGAAGTTAAACTTTGACATGATTGGAACAGAGGACTCAGCAGATGCACAGACTAGTGCTGGACCAGAAGGCCCTTCAGAGCTGTCACAACTGAGGTGAAAGGGTCAGGCCTTGTACCTCCTCATTCCTTCAAACTCCTCCCTGCAATGACCAGCCATTGAATGCAGACTGGCCCAGAGATATTAGCAAAAGGCCTGGAAACCTCCTTTGCCTGAGAGAAACTCCTGGAGAAAGTCTTTCCTGTGAGTCCATCAGCAGCCAGCACATTGGACTGGTTCTGAAGGAGGTCAGGGTGTTTGTATGACAGCATCCACTACACTTCAGAACAATTGTAAATGAGTACAGAGGGACTGACATTGTATGAGTTGAGAAGAAGTGATTTTCCCCCAAACTCAACTGTATTTCTTGTGGAGCAGGGACAATGCGTTGTTCTGTTGTTACCTCCTCTAACAGGTAGCTCTGAACAGAGTACCTAGTAGAACCTAGTGTACTAGTGCTCTACAGCTGAGTTTCTAAACAAACAAACAAAACAGTCTAGAATTTTCTAAAATAATTAAACATAGAATTACCAAATGAACCAGTAATTCCGCTCATAGGTATATACCCAAGATAAGTGATAATAGATGTCACCATAGAAACTTGTACATTCATAATTATAGCCCAAAAGTGAAACAACTCAAAAGTCTTTCAGAAGATGAATGGATAAACAAATGGGTCATATACATACAATGGAATATTATTCATCTCTAAAAAGGAATGAAGTACTGAGAGATGCTACACCAAGGATGACACTTGAAAACTTCTTATTAAATACAAGGAAGCAGTCACAAAAAAATCCACAAAAATGCATTCTTTATGATTTTATTCATATGAACATTCATAATAGGGAAATCTAGAGGTTAAGAAAATAAATGAGCAGTCATTTAAAGCTGGTGGAGGGAAGAGTGGGAAAGAAGAATGGTAGTTCAGGAGTTTTTTCTCTAGTGATAAAAATGCTCTAAAATTCACTGTGGTGATGATAGTATGTATCTCTGAATATGCCAGAAGATTGAGTGTACACTTTCAATGAGTGAATTATATGGTGGGTGATTTCTATCATAATAAAGCCATTTACTTAAAATGCAATATTATAATTTATATATGCATAGAAAAATTGTCAGGATTAAGACCAAAGTATTAACATTGGATATCTCTATGGTTACTTCTAATTAATATCCGCACTTTGTGTTTTCAAATTTGCCACAATGCATATAAATACATATGTATATATGGGTTATTTATATACATGCATTATATATATTTCTTAACTAGAGGCCCGGTGCACAAAATTAGTGCATGG
>NW_006382776.1:0-2852 GCF_000327345.1 Myotis davidii
GCTATACCTGCTGGGCACAACATAGTTTTTAAAGATATTTTAAACTTAGTTTTACTGTGCATTGATGTCTTTCCTTAGCTTTGATCTTGGTGAGGAGATTTGATTACCCAGAGGTGTCATATAAATTCATAACTGATTATGTAAAAGAGTGTGCAGTTTACAATTTGCCCTTGTGAGTCATTGTCTTATAATCCTGTATATTATTCTAAATTTCTGCAACATATTTATAATAACTGGAATTAAGGGAAAACATCAATAATAGATGTTGTTCAGCATAATTAATGTATTGTGCTTTTATGACTTTATTCTAGCTCTTAATGCAACCAATTCATTTTGTGTCTAACAGCAGAAAAAGAGGAAACGTGAAATTAGCAGCTGAACAGAGCCACCTAGCCATCATTCTGATCAATGTTAAAGCTCACAGGCCTGCATGGAGATGACTCCCTCTCTGTGCAGTCATGTTCCTGGCTCTCCAGTCCCCTCTCCCACGGCCCTTCCTGCGTCTTACCACCTGCTTGGTCTGTCATTCTCCTCCCCCACTCGGGTCTCATTGCCGATTATGATCGTGTCTCTTCTTGGTCGCACAGACTTAACCTCGTTGAAGTAATGAAATATTCTCACTTCTCTGGACATGCAGTCTTGTCATTTGAGCCTATAAATGACAAACTGGAACCAATTGCAGATATTTGGTGCACCATTTGGTAATTTTAAATGATGTAGGAAAACAGAATTGGGCTGGATGTTATATCCCACTTTGATTCTACTCAACTGCAAATGGTGACAAAACTTGTTTTGAATAGAAAATGAGGGAAAGGTGAGGCAAAAGTCACAGAAAGACAGTTTGTAACTTACAGGTGCCAATGTCTTTATGTCAGTACTTTTCCCACCACTTGCTCATGAAAGATGCTTTTAAAATCAAATGATATCATTATAACCTCATGTGTATGAGATACATATCTTATGGAATTTTAACTTCCTGGCCTATATATGCAAATGTGTACATTGAAGTTTTTGTAGGTGTATTATCATAGAATTTTAGACCTGGGAAGGAGCTTGGAATTAATCTTGTGGACTTCAAGCTCCCAATTTTACTAACATAAATATTTAAATGTTACAGAAGTAAAGAAATTAACTTCAGATCACAAAGCTATTTAACAATCCTGCAAAATGCTGACTCTGGGCCGCTAGAGTCCCATTGTAATGCTACCCATTCAGTCCCTGGAATCGGGCACAATACCCTGCGCAGTGGGGATTCACATGGAGAATGATCATGAAGGATGAAAGGGGCCGAGTCTGTTGAATACAAGCAGAAGTCCATTCTTGTAACTTGAAATTCACATGGTGTTCAGGGTAAACATATTTTCCATGCATACTGAATGCATAGAAAATGTAGCCCAGATGAGTGCCAAATGTTTTAAAAATAAAATATGCTTGGGAAGGGAGCAAAATTAAGACAATAAAGGAGTGAATCTCAAAAACCCACCGTCTGAGACTCTTAAAGAATATCCCAACTTTGTGGAGGTCCCAGAAAGAATAGTTGCAAGTCTCTAGTACTGCGACCTGGGAATGACTGAGGCATGTATGTTGAAATGCCTGTCCTTGACATTGTTATGGTGTTGTTAGAATGCTTCACTTTAATCCAAGCTGGGCCCTCAATAACCCCAATCCACATCCCTGAAAGGAACTGCCTCACCATCCAGCAATCACTCGGACCAAACTTTGTGCAAACTTGACCTTCCTAAGGCACTTGAACAGTTCCTGGCACATGAATGCTCAATAAAGAATGTTGTTGAACAGCTGAGTTATCTTTTCCAAAGATACTGGCACTCATCTGGGCTACATTTTCTATGCACTCAATCTGCCATTTGATACTCGGGGAAATGCGCAGTCTGAAGCTATAGATGCTGCAGATAATGACCAACATGACCATTTGTGTTCATGAATCATCTTCCATACCACCTGTAAAGGAAAAGCATACTTGTCATAACTTTCTCACCTTCTGTAGCCTTGTCTTGAAAAGGAGATGGAAACCTTCTCTGAATTTGGAAGAAGAAAAGTATCGTTTTAAAAACAATTCAACGCACTTTACTTTTAAATTAAATCACCCACGCCAGCAGTGGTGGGTTCTCCAACAAAAGTAAAATCCTGACAGCCATTGGCAGCTCCAAGCTGCCGGTGCCTCTAGAAGGATGTTCTTTTCATACCATATCTCTGAGTTAATAGAAGTGCCCCCTCGTGTCCAGACAGAGAATGTATGTCTTCTTGGGCTCTGGGCTGTGAGTGGAGGCAGAACACCTCAGGTAATGCCCTATGGAAGCTATTTACAGTCCACACATTTTGGCACTAAAACACGTTTTGAATCGTTGGGGATTTTTAGTCAAGCAACAGCTGAAAATGCTTTTTATTATCAGGAGAGGACATATATATACATGATCATACTGTAAAGCAAAAATAATATTTTATATGTCTCATATACTACTATGAGACATAAAATATTATAAAGTGTTGATGGAATTTTTCATTTAACTGACAGTGTGAGGAAAGTTACATAATGGTGAGGTATCAAATTGCGCTTTGAACAATTTATTGAATTCTAATAGGAAAGAAAAACACCAACATATAGAGATTGTGTCCTGTGCTTCAGAAGTAGTAGAAGCATGAACATTTATCCTGTGTTTAGGAATGGAGAGAAGACCAGACATTGGAATACACATTTGGGGGAAGAAAAAAGGGTTATAGGACAGTCAGCTGAACTTTTGCCTCCAGATCTGTTCTTCAGAGAGGCACGCAATTCCATTCCATATCACAGAGCAGCCCTATCCTCCAGTGGTCGGCAAACTGCGGCTCGGCAA
>NW_006382777.1:0-2850 GCF_000327345.1 Myotis davidii
CATTCAAATGAGTATGAGATCATATCTTTAATTTTTTCTATACATTAGTGAGACTCTGCTTCTATTGTTAGGTTTGAAAATGTGGCTTTCTTCTGTGTGTGTATTGATTTGTGTTGAGCAAGATTCTGGACTATCAGTTCTAATAGCTGAGTCATAGAGGGTGTTGTTTTTTACATATGTCTAACACAGTATTTACAATGTTAACTAATTATTTTCCTCCTTTGACCCTTCTGGCCCTTATTTCTTTTACTTTTCCCCCTATGTTGACTAAAACCTTCATACTGAGGTAAGATAGAAGCCTTCCTTTCTAAATTTGAGGCAGAATTTAAAGAAGTGTCATACATTCATAGGTGTTCTAAAATAAGCCATTCTTTCACACCATGAACGAACTGCACACTCCTGGGTTCATTTAGCTAATATTCCTGTAGACTACCTGCATGTGTAATTATAAAGGAGATTGATCTGTAACTCCCTTTTTGTAGTGATGTCCTCACCTGGTTTTGATAGCAAGTTTATGCTAATCTCCAAAGTGAGTTGAGATCATTTTCATCTTAGTGCCCCAGTAATGAAGTTCAATAAGTTTTGACTGGACTGATTCAAAAATATGTTTCCTATAACTTTGTTATATTTAGAGACTGTCTTATAGATTGACAGCAGCACATATACAAAGATAGCTTATCCACTAATTAGACAAAACAAGTTTCAGTGCCCAAAACATCAACGTTTAGACCATTTAAAAATCAAAGAATGGGGAATTATTTAACATGGAAATCTATTAAAGATCAATCTTTTATCATGTATGGATTTGAAATTAACAGCCTTAGCTTCTGATTTTCCAAACCATAAGGGGGTTAATTTATGAACTACTCTCTGCGCTCCTTTTTGACAGCCTGAGTGGGTTTCTCAATGACTCATGAGTTATCACTTCACACTCCATAAACATTACTTCAGAGTTAAAAACTAGAGGACTGTTGTGTTTATAAATCCAGGTGCACAGGAGATTTGATTGTAAAAGCTGAAACAGTAGGACTACCACCACTCATTTTCAGTGACTTGGAATACAGATGGGTTTTCAGTAATGATGTCTAAGACAAAAACTCAAAGAGAAAGATAAATTTGGCTACAATCAACTTTGAAATTGTCTACTGTAAAATCACCCTCCCCGTTTGACTGTGTGCTACTCAGTTCATGACACTGCAGTGTCATTGGTTTGACCTCTTTAGGATTTTCAGTGGTTCCAAAGATTCCCTCGGCACCTGCTGTCAACCCAGGGAAGTGATGGAAGTCCAAGTGTCTTGAGAATCCAAGTCAGTGAATCAAACTTGGTGCAATTTTCTAAACAGATTTGAAATTAGAAGATGTTTCCCATCCATTATTAATGAATTCTCACAATCTGCTTGTGGCAGTGATCATGGATTTTATCAAAGAAACATACATGGAGAAATTTGTTATCGTTTCAGAATCGCTGTTGTCGCTTTGTGTTTAGGTCATTGGAAAGGGATAGTTTATTTGTGGTTATCTGGTACTCCTAACATCACTCTTACAAATACTTATTAAGAGTTTTATGAAAACATATGATGGTAAAATGTTGTCAAATGCTAAAAAACAACCAAAATGAAATTCTCCAATGCTTAGTCTCTCCCCTCTACATAGTCATGTGTTTAATATAGTCATATATATTAAATACATGACTATAGAGAACCTCTGTCTTTTATTTTTTTGAGCCTTTTTGGACTATTTATGACTGTCATAAAATCTCTTTGGTCTTAGACAAGTCACAGCCTCTTTCAACTTAGTTTACTTGCAACATAAGGATGGTCTTACCTGTTGGCTGTGAGAATAACACTTTGCAAAGCATCAAGTAAAACAGAAGTGGAAATAGCATCACAGCTTGCTGCTTTCAAAGGAATAGAGCACTTTTCCAAAGATAGGTAGCACGGTCCTAATTGTATATTTCCAGATATGGCATATGATGAACCACATCTTTATGCATGCCTAGTTACTTTTACTTGCTTGAAATTTACATCATAGATATGTCAAGAGAAGAACATATAAACACATATCTGAACCTGTATTTGTGAACCAGATTCTAGAACTTCCAGTGCTTTAACATTAATTTTCTGCCAATAGTAAAATTTTAACCAAGTGGTAAATATATGAGTTAGTACAATTCCATTACAGGTGTTTTGGGTGGAGTTTATAGGAAATAGCATCTGGAAAGGAAGTGAATATTTTCAATAACAGGACAGAGAACTCAGTTTGTTAATCAAAATATGAATAAGAAAAAGTATCTAACAGCACCAATTACGTTCATGATTTTGAGTTGCCAAGAGCAAAATCTCCATTCCATTGCTCCAAAGTATACTTAACCATTGGTAGGTTTCTTAGAAATGAATGTTTACCAATCACTAGGAAATGTGTTTATCAATAAATTGGTGAAAAATGATCATTGTGTCATATAAACAATGATAGCATACCTATGTTCTATATAAACAATTTATACCTTACATATAGTCTATTACATTAGAGTAGCAGAGTCATCAGGATATGCAAAACCAATTTTATTAGTTTGTGCTGAAAGACGTAGAATGGCTTCCTGCCAAAATGTATCACATAAAGTTTAATCAGCATATTCAGTTAGATGAAGGATCATAATGCAGTGGTAATACTTTAAGGGCTTTGGTGTAGCTTTAAAGAAATAAGAAAACACGGATTGTTAAATATTAAACAAAACCACACCTCTATATCTAATTCTTTTAAAGATTTTATTTTATTATCATGCAATCTTTGTGTCTTTTTATTGAATTTATTGGGATAACACTGGTTAACAAAATTACATAGGTTTCAGGT
>NW_006382778.1:0-2855 GCF_000327345.1 Myotis davidii
ATGTAATATCTTAATCAATAAAAAATAAAAACAGGGGGAAAAAAAGGAAAAAAAATAATATTTCAGAGGATAGTTTGGGGGAACAGATGAGATGTAAAGCCCTAACAAATAACAGTTGTTGCCACTATAATGAAGGGAGCTCATACATCATGAAACCCGACTTACTATTTCAAACAGCCCAATACTCAAAACATATGTCTATAGCACATAGGCTTTGAGGACACTGTTTCGTGGTGTATGCCCAGGGTGACTACTACTGTGAACTAAACAATGCAGGTTCCATGTTCTGAGAACTGATACACACCAGGGATTGCATTTTTGTTCAGATATACAAAGGAAATTAGCATGAATGTGAGCGGGGGGACAATCTACTTAATAGATTGTGGTTTGTAATATTTCTAATCTGTTGATGAAAGAACTTGCTTCCTTTAGAAAAAAAAGAATTTTCTAACATTCTCCTGAGCAAGGTTTTAAGCTGCCCTTGATTCTGTCAGTAGCTAGGAGTGACTGTCCTACTCTGGGTTCCTATCTCTGTGATCACACCAATTCCCAATCCCCCTTCTAGGCTTAAAAAACTCATTATCATTTTCCCCCCTACCTTTTGTTACCTTTTAACCTCCCCTCTCATCCCATTTAGATTAAATGTTATAATGTGTATAAGAATTTAAATTGGTCACATTAAGGGATTTTGACACAGAATTTTGAATTCCAACAATTATGTCAATAGCTTTTACTGTTTAGTAACTTTTCCCCTGTGTGTATGTGAGCGAGTGTGTATAAAGAATACTTATATTTACAACAACAGTATAAGAAAACGTTTGAATTGCAAATGCCAGGAGTTATACCAAATAGAAATTTCCACATAGTCCTACATGACAAATGATACTCAGTGGATTATTACAAAGAAACATTCACATTACTCAATTCCTAAAAAGAATCAGGAAAGTAAAAGTCTAAGAAGCAGTGCTTCGCATAAACAAAAAGAAGCCCCTGGGAGAGCACTTCAAGCGGCGAGGGTCATTGTTAAGCTGGGGTGCCTGCTTTCTTTGCTCTAGCAGAGTGGACATGAGTCTGAATAATCCTATTATGTGTGAGGTGCTGCACTTAGCCTTCTTGATGACTTATATTTGGCAGATACAGTGCACTTAGGACACATACCATACGAGCAGTTGCAACAGGCTTGCAAAGATTTGGGGCAGCATCCAGTGAAACTAACCTCCAAATACTCATTTGAAGAATGTGTGCATGTGTGTGTGTCACTATGTGTTAGTGTACTTAGCCAGCCTGCTGTAGAAAACTGATTTCTTAGCACTTGTTTCTAGGCAGAGCAATTTCAAAACCCTTCAGTCTTTTTGAGTGTCAATTACTGCACAGATACAAAAGTCACATACGTAGAGAAAATGGAATTATAAACAACCTTAGGATATTACTTTTCCCTTCTACCTTTCAAAAATCAAATTAGGCATTTAACTTTCCATTTTGGTACAACACTCTGGGACAAGGACAGAGTGCATAAGAAAAGTAATATTTCAAAAATGTGATAAGGAGTGTATCAAAATGCCCTAAACAGTTTTCAGTGTGGGTGCAGGGGGACTTTTAGCTCAGAGGTGAGCCAGTGCTCTGAGAGGTTCTTTGAAAGAGGATATCATCTTAGATTTTAAAAACCATTAATCTCATGAAGGCCAAAATCAAAGCATATATCCTATTCAGAGAATTAATATCTTACTTTCTCACCACGTAGGTGAAAGCTCACAGAACCATATAGTAACTATTAGTGTGTCAAGGAAGAGTAGGAAATAACAATTTCCTGTGTGCCCAGATTGGGACCACTGGAATTCTGACCACTTTCAAGATCTCCCCGTTTGAATTTTGCATAGAATTCATAGAACATCAATTCTTTAGTGATGGGAAATTCTTCTGGATTATGGCTGATAAGACCAGATATTCTATTTTCTTGGAACAGTCATGCATTGTGCCCGATACCCTGTCATCTCATTTGATTTAGTATTAGTCCAGAATGCATTTAAACATTGTTACTATTGCATTATTAATAGTTGTATTAAAATAAGCCAAGGTATTTGATAGACCTCCATTTTATACTTCCAGCTTCTGAGAAGGTCTCATCTAGTCACATATAAAGCACACGTATAGTAATTGAAATCCATACTTAACATGTGACCAGAGATAATTCATCTCTCCTTGGCCTACCCTTTCCAGGTAGAATATAATTAACCTCTTGTTTATTAGCTACCTATTGCTACATACGAAATCACTCCAAATTTAGTGGCTTAAAATAATTTCAATGGTTTACTATTGTCCACAATTTTGTGGATTTACTGGGTGGTTCTTCTGCTAATCTCACCTGGGCTTACTCATTTGGCTGCGTTTAATTGGTGACTGGGCTAGTTTGGCAAGTCCAAGGTGACGTCATTCCTGTCTGGGGCCTTGGTGTTAGCTGTCAGCTGGCATGCTTTGGCATTCTCCCATGTGGACACTGATCTGAACTCCTCACAGCATGATGGTTTCAGGGTTCCAAGGTGGAAGTCACAAGACTACCTATAAAGGCTTAGGCTCCAGAACTCATTCAACATTATTTCTACCACATTCTATTGGTCAAAGCAAGACGTCAGGTCAACTCATATTAAAGAGACTGGAAAATAGGTTCCATCCTTCAATGGGAGAGTGACAATGTCCCATTGCAGAAGACTATTTACATAGAAAGGCAGGCTTTATTTGAGGTTATTATCTTAATGAACTGCCCCACATCACTTTAAAGCAGTGATTTCCAACCTTTTCCACCTCAGGGTACACATATACTAATGACTAACATTCTGAGGCACACCAAAAAGATATAT
>NW_006382779.1:0-2857 GCF_000327345.1 Myotis davidii
AAATTTTTTTTTGGAGAAACACCTAGATTTCAGAGAACTAGGGAAGAGGACTTAAGATAATAAATTGAGAAAGTGGTGTTGGAAAAGAACTGGGAGACTGATATTATCATAGAGACTTAGGGAAGAAGGTTTTATGAGAGAAAGAGTATTGAAGAGAGTAACATGCTTCCTGGATGTTAGAGGACCCTAAAGGGATTATGATGATATGATAACCACACTGATGAGGATGATACGCTATTATTTATTGGTTGCTTACTCTGTGCACTTAGTGTGTGTGTTCTATTAAAATATGGGAGGTGTAAGTCATGTTGGAATAACTTCATGACTCAATAGAAAGTAGATCAGTGAATGGCCTGATACAACTTATTCTTCAAAAACACTTACCTGCTCTGGGAATACACTTTCAAATAGCACAGTTGAATTTTGCCATAAACTCTACAATTCTAGTTCAAAATTAATTCAAAGTATAATTTCACTTTAAGTGGCCCTTTGATACTTGTCATATCCTATTCATTTTAAATTTCCTACTTATGGTCGTAAGATAGCCCTTGATTTTGAGTTGAAAAGGATTTATTTTGTCCTATGTGATCCAGACTTAACTGTGGACATTTAGCTGTTGCATTTGATTGAGAATGAAGGGCTCTGCTTCATGGATAGCTGTAAATTCATAGGCAGTTGGAGTAGTGTCAGTTTCCAAGAAGGCTGGCACCGAGGGAATGCTAGGACTTTGTTGATGGTAGTCACGTGGCTCTAGAGCTGAGAAGGGAGAGCCCTTACTCAGACTGAACCTTTGCTTGAACTACATCCTACTTTGGCCTCGTGCACTCTGTGTTCCCCTGAGATATAAATCAACGCTTCGGTTCTCTACCAGCCATGAGACACAAGAGAATTACTTCAGAACAAGAGGAGTCCATGCTAAAGCCTTGCTATGGATTATTCAGATACTGACAGTGATTCCACTTTGGGATACAGCGATGATGAAGATTCCAGTGATGAAGTGCAAAGAATATCAGAGTCAGTGCACAGAAAACTGTCATTTGAAAATATTTTTGGATATTTTTCATGCTCTATGATTTCATTGAAAGCAATTTCTAACTCTTCCAAAAATGCTTAAAAAGAGAACAGTACTAAACTGCATAGCTTTGACAGTTATTAATCATTAATCAATAGCAACTTTGTAAAATATCTGTTAATCCGCCAAAAAGTAGCTACTTCTGCAATAGTACATGTTTATTAATTGTCATGCTAAAATCAACTAATACTGGTACAGAAATGCATGAATATGAAACTTTATTTTTAAAGAAGATGCACATTTTAAGCCTGGACTATTACATAGATGCGTGTACATTTATTTGCTGTAAAGAAGTGTGCTGAGTGTTCAAAGGCAATATGTGTATGGTGAAAGTTTTTAATTAAGTATATTGTACATATAACTCTAGTTATAAAATTCTCTCATGGCCAATGTTTTCTTTTTTCTTCAAAAGCTTGTTATATTCATCTATTAGAAATTGTCAAATACCTTAATCTACCAAAAGCTAAAATGGAAAGAAACCTCAGTTTTTAAAAATAACACCATCTCCCTTTTTCTCCTCTTTTCCCATGTCTAAATCTATATTACGTGAAACCCTGCTAACTTAAGTTTATTAACACAGAAGTTCTGTGAGAAACCAGAACAGCTATGTGTGAACAGAGATAAGTTTTATAACAACATGGAGCTATTAAGACCTCTGCAGTATATGAGTATGCAATATTTTACATCTGAATCCAAATGATATTTGCTTTTGGCAAGCTCCTTTGACCTATAAAGGAAATAAGCATACACAGTAAATCACAGTATTGTCTGCTTCTGTAAGATTTTCTCATTATAAATTTCTACTGTTTCTCATAAAATAAGGGATTTATATATGTCAATACTAGGTAAGATATTATATGGTACTTTACAGGAGCACCTCTCTGAGTACTCAGGTCTGACATTTTAGACAACTGCATAGACTGTCATAGTGGCATCAAGTACCTTAATAGACAATGACAATGTAATGGCCACATGAGTTAGGCATTGAATGAACTTGGCCTTGAATAATTTGTATTCTTTTATGTAGCATTCTTCTAAAGCAACATAACAGGGCTAGGACATAGCTATGGAGAGAAATTCTAAAAGTTTAGGAATCAAAATGCTTACTGAATTAGCTTTGCAATTGGGCACTCATAAACATACTAATGCTGTTTTATTAACAATTACATATATTTTTATGATGATGGACAGAGACATGAAGTTATTTTGCATTAAAATTAAGTCAGAACTGTTGTGTAAATAAGTTGGACAGCAGTGTATCAACAGTGGACTGTTGTGGAAAGAACATGGACTTTGGAGCCAGCCAGATCTTTTTTCAAATTCCAGGGCTACAACTCATTTGCTATGTCTGACTTTGGGTGTGTTACCTAACCTTTATACCCCTGTGTAAATCTTGGATAAAATATCCACCTCTGCTAGATGCATTAAATGAGGTTTGTGTGAGATTTCATCTAGATCCTGACATATACTAGATGCTCATTAATTAGCAAATATTACAATCTTTTGTTTAATATGTTGTTTTCCTACATTATACATCTCTTCTGTTTTGGTATATGTCACTTTATAAGGTACTAAACCTGATTGTAGGCTATCACTTACAGATTTTCTTTCTTAAAATAAAATATTTTCAATTTCTGTTGACTCTGTCACTCTTCTGATCTTTGATTTTTCCCCATCTACACTTAAAAATATCTGTGTACTTCTTGTTGCAAGAAAACTACATTCATTTTTTAAATATATCCAATTTATGCCAGATAATATGAAATTTTAAAATATTGAAAATTT
>NW_006382780.1:0-2856 GCF_000327345.1 Myotis davidii
AAAAAAAGCCCCGGAGAAGACCACCGTCATCCAACTTGCTAAACGGACTTTTTAGGACTAGCAAGATTCAGATACAGCTCAGAGGCAAGCAGTGGCATGTGGTGGAAAATATTACGTTTGGGAAATCTATTCCTCTGAGGAGGGAGCTGGAGGCAAGAATTCATACAACCAGGGCTACTTGCTCAGAGAGTATGCCTCAAGGGCAAAGAGGTCCAGCAATCTCTTCCCACATTGCAGTTCTGTGGTTTTCTTTAAAGTGAATGGGAAGAACATGGGAGGACCAGGAGTGGGCCTGATGATAAAGACTCAGCTACAGAAGTGGGGAGGTTGCCTCTGTTCCCCTGCAGTGCTAGTCACATTTATCCCACAATCTAACCACCCACAAAATTATAAGGCCCAGGCGATCCTGCCAACCTCTCATACTATAGATGCAGCTTTCGATACCACTATCAGTCAGGTATCTGAAGAAAATTCTCTGTACATTATTATTATTGTTATTATTATTACTTATTTGTGAAACTCAATTTACAAACTTGGAAATACAAAAAATATCACCGACTCTATGTTCACTAAAATTCTTAATTCCTGTCTCTGAATCCTGTTCTACCTAATAGGACAGAAAACTTAAAATTAGGTCTTTCTGGGATTCTCACTTTCATGGGTGAGTCACAACTAATGGGTCTTAGTGCCAAGTATGACCATAGGGCAACCTTGTCTTTGGACATTGGGCCTACAGGCTGACTTGACCATGAACAGAAGTTTGCCTTCACTGTCCTTATAGCTTATCCAAGTCTGGCAGCCTTCTAGTGCTTCCTTCCCATGCTTGACCCTATCTGCCTACAAGACCCAACGAACTGTCTTTCTCCTGGGCCTTGCCATCCTCCTGATGATACTAGTGGGAGGAGACCAGGGCCTCTCTACTCTCAGGAACATAGCCTCAGGGAGAAAGGAGAGTTGGTAGCGGGGTTTCAGCCCTCTTTCTATGTTCCCACTATCTAATGTACTAAAATCTTTCTACCTTTCCTCATTCCTCCCTTGAGGCAATGAGCTCAGAACCTACCTCTTACTTCAACGGGAGGTAAGCGAACAGGGAAAAGGCAGCGAGAGAAAAGCGTAGGTTGCTATCTCAAACATGATGTAGACAAAAACTGGGAGGAAAAACTTCTAAGGCTGCCATTAAAGAGTGGAAATTTTTTCTAAGATGAGATCCAGATCCAGATGAATATGTTGAAACCAAAAGAACAGTTTTCTTATTGTGCCAGAACCATGCTGGCTTCCTAGGAAAAACATACTCTGAATCAGCCTGAGAAACAATTGTGTCTTCTGCAGAGAGTTACAGCCTTGGCACTGTGGTGTTGCTTTGAATAAGCCAATGTGATTATGCGGTAGTTTAAAAACTTCTCCATTGAATAATAAGATGCACTAAGATAGAAATGGTACATAAAACCTATAGTTGTCAAGAGTATCATGGACCTTTACCTCTTCTCTCCATACTTAAACATCTCGGGCCCTTTTTACTGTTGCTTGATTCTTCTCTTTTTGGTGTTTCAGTGCCAGAGGAAACTACAGTTAACATTATCAAATACCTTATTTCACATAGACATTTAGAGTCACTATTCAAAGAGTGCCAGTGTTGCTCAGTGGGCTAAGCAAGGATCTTGGACCTAGGAGACATAGATACATATCCCTTGCTACATTTACTTCACTAGGTGGCTGTTGTCAGCTTGCTAAGGCTCAGTTTCCCTATTGGTAAAATAGAAATAAAAAAATCTATTTCATGATTGTGTTCTGAGGGTCAAAGGTAATAAGTAATATTATGAACGGTATTTACAATCCCTTTCTTTTTTCCAAAAATGTTTATGGGTATGCCATGTGTCAAACACTTTGCTTTGGAGCTATATATAACCATTTCTCTCCAGCAATATAATCTAGTCATGTAGACAGGTAAATAAACACAAAGGTACTGTCTGCTTATTTCCATAGAGACAGAACTATGCCATACATGCCTACGAGGGGTAACTACATAGTCTGTATATAGGAAGGTCATGGTAGAATTGGCCTCCTGGACAACCTGACATCTGAGTTGAGTCCTATAGGATGAATAAAGTTTGGTAGTATGAGAAGGATAAGTAAGAAAGACACTTCAAGGTGTTAATAACAGAATGATGAAAGACAGTGAAGCAGCAAACACCGAGGTGTTGGTGTGTTTTGGTCGATGCAAAGGATCCAGACATCTCAATATAGCTGGACCATGTAATATGAAGCCACATGTAGCTAGAGATGAAAATAGAGAGGTAGTTAAAAGGCCAAATTACTCTGATAAAGGGTTCACACTTCATTCTTTGAGTGGTGAGAAATCATTGAAGGATTTTATTGCTATCAGATTTTTATTTTAAATAGAGAGCCCCCGGGGAAGGCTTTCATTGTTTCAGTAGTAAATATGACATATAGACCACAGTCAGAGAGACAAGTTAGTGCAGTAGTCCAGGGAGCAATGATGAAGACCTAAGTTCGCACAATGGCATTAAGAATAGAGTGTAAAGAACAGAACAATGCTTAGTAGTTGATTTGGCTATTTGGGATATTGATGTAAATATGGGAATCAAAGGTGTTTATGGCCAATAATTGAGAAAAAAAGATAGAGATAGGAACAAGTTTGGGTGAGGATGAGTTTAGTTTGGAACATGTACAAGCTGATGCTTCCAGATGAAGATACATGATTGGATGTTAGGATTCTGAAGAACATGAAGCTCAGAGAAGATCGGGCCAGGAACATAATTGCTATTATACTTAAGAAATGCAATTTGAAAGATCACAATTATAGAGATTTGTTATCGTTTTCCCCAGAATAGTTTT
>NW_006382781.1:0-2864 GCF_000327345.1 Myotis davidii
TAATACTATTTGTGCAGACATCACTAAGCTTATAGGTATAGGAGCTTATAAGTATGCACAAGTTATTAAAATAAAATAGCAAAATGTATATTTACATATAACTGGTACTAATGATGTCATTAAGAGGAATTGAAGTTTAAAGTTTATTTTAGTCATATTGCTAGAGAGTTAAGCTTGAATCTATACAATCACATAATAGAAACAAACCTATCAGTAGAAAGAAGTATTTATGAAGTTTTTCATATTTGGGTCTTATATGTATATTGTATGATTATTTTTGCTGAGACCTAGCAGAGTCAATCACATTGCTGTATGTAATAATTACACATGTTGTTGTTATTCCATCTTTAAATATAAGAACTTAGTTTTATTTTTAAAAGTTTCATTGTAGAAGCAAAAAATCTTACCTATTATTTTATATTTTACTGAAGTTTTAATGTACAACTTTGAGATAATAGTGAAATGGAAAATGATTTTAGTTGAAGTTATAATAAATATATCTGAGGAATATTTCAGAGCCAAGTTTTGTTTACTCTGTGCTTAAAATAGGTACCTTATGGAGAGAGAGTATTAGAAAATTGTAACATAATGTCATATATTTGCAAAGTTGTTCAAGTGCTACTGGTTTACTATAGATTAATTCTTGGTCACTTTTCCTTTCAAATAAATATGTCAGATGTCACATTATTAGACAGGAAAATGAGGTAACAGCTCAGAGAGAGCTGTTATAAATACTGTTATTATTTGTAGAGATAAGTAACAGGGAGGTTTTCAAAGAAATCTAGAAACTCTATTAGTTCAAAGCTCTATTAAAAAAGCAAAGTGATTTTTATTGGGGGAGGCAAACAAATGCCTATCTAAAGGCAAAGCTGTGTTTTCACAACGGTCAACTCAATAAAGCATCAGAGGAGGCACTCAAGCACTCAATTGAACACTTTGTAGTCAAACCTCTATGGTGCGTGGTCAAAGCCACACACTTTGTTTTATTTAATCTCCAATTTACAAGGTAGAAATTGACATGGTTCAAGTCTATATTTTCTCCCTGCAATTACTATTGTAGGTATTACTCAGGTATTTTAGCCCCTTAGTTTAAGAGATGTATCTAAATATGAAAGTATACTATCAGTACCACAATGATCATTACAATGTGTGGTGGGATTCACTACATATTTTTGATTCATGGCACTGTCAATACTTAATCATAAGTCTTACACATCACTTTAGTAAACTCAGTATGCTTGAAAGTGAAAACCTCTACTTTGTATTTTGTTACATCTACTTTTAGATTATCCTTTGCCTTTCGATGCAAATGTCATACCCATGAGAGGTGAAGAGTTGGTAAAAGATATCACTGAATGCAAAATTTTCCACTCTGATAAGTTATTTTAACAATCCATGCTAACTTACAGCTATCAATCAATCAGTAGACCAGTGAAATTGATTTGAAATAGTGTTAAAAATTATCAGTTTTCTATGCATAAAAATGTCTTTCCTTACTAGTCAGAGGAAGTTCTTAGATATTTTATGAGACTCTCCTGACCTTCCTGCATATATTCTAATTTCACAGCAATTTCTCTAAAGAGAAACAGAATAGAATTCTGAGAATTATATGAGATAAATATACCAAGTGTGGATTGTGTAGGTTATTGAATCTAATTTTTTCATGTGCCCAGCCTAATATGCCACAGCAGTGTCAAAAGGTTTTTTTGAATTTTATTAAACTAGCTCATCATTAAATACTTAGAATTTTAAGTTCACAGGAAAATATGGTCATAACAAAGCTTTTATAAAATAATATGCCAAACATTAGCTACGCTTCTCTTTGTAAGCAATATGCAAATTTCAAGTTTTAGTTTTCTTTGAACAGGTAAATTTCAAAGGTTTTCAAGAATAAACTTATAGTCTAAGGTTTTTTTTAGCTAACTATAAAGGCATTTTGATGCATATTGCTTAAGTGACTTGGTTTTCTTTTACTATGAATCTTGTGATCTGATAGCCAAGCCATTATACAAGGATATCCTCATTTTCTACTGACCAAGGAACTACTTTTAAGAATTGACTGCATACTTCACAAAAATACCCAGAAAAAGGGTGTGACTTTCCATAGCCTTCTAACTCAGTCTGCCTTCTGTCACTAAGGCAAAACCTATGTAACGTTTGATGCACAATTCATGTCACATCTTTTCAGAGAAGCCCAACTGTCCGCAAAAACCCTCAGTGAGTTTCATCTCCTCTATATGATCTCCATCTCCATTTTTCTCTGATACCTATATGGCCTATTGTCCACATCACTTACCTCACAGTTACCCATGGAGCCTCTTATGTTTAGTTACCTTATGCCTGCTCAACCAAATTTAAGCTCTTTGAAGTCAAAGATCATGACTTCCTTATATCTGCCATAGCCCCAAATTCAGATCTTTGTACATGGCAGTCATGATTTTTTAATTCTAAAAGGAATATTAGAAATAATTTCAACCATATTAGAAGATAAGAGACCTAGATCTAGGAAAGACAGAAAAAACTACTTGGTGATTGATGACTGCTATATTTATTCCTGAGTATTGGAAAGAATTATATTTTTTTCTCTCTTTTAAATGTCATTCTCAAAGAATGTCCTTTTTACACTTAATGCATCAGAATCAACTAGAGGGATTATTAAAACACAGACCGAGGAGCCTAAAGCCCAGTGTTTCTGATTCGGGTCTGTGGCGGGGC
The DNA here is from genome assembly GCF_000327345.1 of Myotis davidii. Lineage (NCBI taxonomy): Eukaryota > Metazoa > Chordata > Mammalia > Chiroptera > Vespertilionidae > Myotis > Myotis davidii. The sequence continues at coordinate 2,716 of NW_006382781.1, forward strand.
CTGAGAACTTGCATTCCTAATAAGTCCCCCAGTTGATGCTGATATTACTGGCCTACCAACTAACTACCTTTGGAATGGCACTGCTGTAGGACAGATCCACGCAGCTCCATGTTAGCTCAATTATAGTTTTTCTATTTTTGAAAAAAAAA
>NW_006382782.1:0-2861 GCF_000327345.1 Myotis davidii
GTGACCCACAGGTTGAGAACCGCTGACCTAAGGCAAAGAAAACCCCGCTAGAATACTTGAAAATTACAGGTAAGTTCAAAATATAAGTTTTAATGTTATGATTCTAATTGTGTCATAGAGAAAGTATACAAGTTTCTGGTTACAAATGATGGGCTGATTTACCTCTGCTCCCTCTGGAAAGTCCAATGAAATAACAGTGAAGGGGTAAAACTGTATAAAATCATAAGGGAAATGAAAACTAGGGGGAAAGTGGAGAAGAGAGAAATCCACAGAACTGTAGGAGATGTAAAGCAGATTGTTGATTACTGCTTAGTACACAGGAAAGGCTAATGCCCGTGTGTTCCCTGCAGAAGGGAACAAAGATTAGAGGCAGAGGTTCATGAAGGTGCCGCTAATCTCCTGATTTCAACCCCACATGGGTATGGGGTTGAAATCAGAAGAATTACCTCAACGTCTGTATGAGGACCAATTACAACTACCTCTATCCCTTCCTAACAGCCAAAAAGGGATCTCTTCTCTTACCACCACAAAAGTTTAGAGAAGTTGAAAAACACAGGGTCTCTGGAACTTACAAATCAAACAGAAGGCTCCACTGCCATGGTGAATACAGTATCATGAGGTAAAAGCCAACCAACCAGAAGAAAATGATGATAAAAATACCAACTTTATGGTGTGGTTGATAAGATCAGAACTAATAAATGCAAAAGCTTTCTTGACACATAGCAGACACTGGATATACAGTTATTCATTTTGATCATTATTAATTAACATAAAGATAGACATTTCAAAAAATTTAAATAATAATCCTGAGATGCAATAACTTAAAGGCATTTCCAGGATGCATTTTAGGGAAATTCAGATAGATGTTTTGCCTACCAGTAGTCAGTTTAAAAGAAAGAGTAGCAGTCATGTGTTATTTCTACTGACCTGAGTTTATTTCCAGTAATGCACAGTGGTCACAACAAAGCTTTCACATATGACTTTGTATATTTCAAATGTCATGAGAGAAGCTGGAGCTACACAAAGAAAATCACTGCCAGACGTTCTGGTTCTCTTCTCTTATTTAAATGAGGCTAACTCAACTCATCCTTCATTTTTCTGCTTAAACAGGCTTACTTCCTCAAGTGAGGCCATCTCCTTTAGACTAGACTCCTCCAAGGTCCTGCACCCAAATCCCAACTTCCCCGATTATAATTAGTAAATTTTTCATGGATACTTTTATTGTGTTTCTTTCCAATGTATTACAAACTTCATAAGAAGAGGAGACATGTCTATAATATTCATTGTGGTAGCCCTGGCATCACGTAGACTGTTTGGCACAACATTGGAACTCCATAAACGGGTAAATGAATAAAATTCCTAATAAATGTGCAAATTTAAATTCTGGGAAAGAGATAGCTCTAGAATATGGGTCTGAAGTAGACACAAGAAAACATGCAAACACACATCTCCAATAGAGTGAGAAAATGTTATTTGCATCCTCAGGGGAACCTTTCTCTTACTTATAATAATCGCAGACCCTCAGAGTCCGTCAAGATTGGCATTATTTTGGAACTAGCTAGGACTTCTTTACCCATAACTATACATTGAATAAATACATATTCAGATTCAACTAGTGTAGAGAACTAGCTATGTACCAGGCAAAGAGCTATGTAGTTTACCATGTAATTTCACTCAATGACACAAACTTTAATGTGACAGAATGATCATTTCTATTGTAAATAGGGAAAGTGCCTATAAAAGCTATCACAACTTAAGCAAAGTAATCTAGCTTGTTAATAGAAGAGCCGGATGCATGTTCAAGATATAAGCTTGTGTGTTGAAAATGAATGGTGTAGAGTAATGTGACTATATTCCAGTTGTTTTTGCATGGGATAGGCAGGTCTGCACATGTTATCAGTGAACTGAACTGAAGCCTAGATTAACTTACTTAAAGCATATTTTAGGGATTAGAGCCACAATTAGCATTCACTTGCTGTCAGACATATCTTTAAGTTTTCTACGCTTCATTTTTTTCTTATCTGCAAGGTAAAAATGCTATGTCTTGATTCTCTCACAGAGTAATTGGGATTCTATTTATATAGTGCTTCAATGTTTTAAAGGGATTATTAACACAGCTATCATCTCAATTTTCTTACTCCATTCCTATTTTTTTCTGAATATGGTTTATTCTCTTCCATATTATTGTTTAGAGAGTTATAAACTTATAGGTAACCATTCTTGCATTCTTTCAGTCCTATGAACATCATTCTATTAAGGTGACAAATAGCAGAAATACTTTCAGATTCTGACATAATGAAAATCAAATCAGGTTCCCGCGAAAAAATCAACTGCTTATACTAAAGTTTCACTATGTCATGGTTACTATTAAAATGGTGCAAACTCAAGAAAGTGTGATGGAAACAACATTGTACTTTATTTTTAAATATAGCTCTATATTTATTAGCATTGTGAGCTTTAGTTTGAAATCCCTATAAAATGGGGATAATAAACTCAAACCTTCTTAAAAATCACCAAATTCAATAAAATCATAAATAGTGATGTTATAAAAAGTTTATGTTGTACTCACATAGTCAATATTATTCAAGGGAAAATGTATAATTTCCATATTTGAAATCAATTTTTATTTTATTTAAAAACAATGTTTTTATTTCTGAAAAATACTTATGCATAATGTTAACTAAATTGATGAGCAATGGAACAGATTTATTTGACAACACACAGAAGACTCAGTTTTGCCTTTCAGAGTGCACTATTTATGCAAACCTCAGAATATTAAAAGGTCTGTCATTTCTACATCAGAAGCAACATAAAGACTTGGAGGATCAGGTGCAGGGTGGAGGAGATCAATGGGGAAAAAA
>NW_006382783.1:0-2866 GCF_000327345.1 Myotis davidii
GAGTTATCATTTATTATAAATCTCCATGGATTTTGAGGCAATTTATAGAAATGTAACTTGCACAAGAAAAAAGCTTATGAAATACAATGTTTTAGCAAAATTCCTCTTTTGAAGAAGCCATTGAGCCTTCTGCACTCTATGCAAATAGCATTGAGCCAACAGAAACTGCTGGAAAAGCCATCACTGGAAGTCTGTATTTTCTTTTGATCTCTCTCTGGATTTAAGGCCGTGGTGAAGCTCGGATGGAATATATGCATGTCACAGCATGGCAGAGGGATAATATATTTCCCCCTGCTCCGCTGAGCATGAGTTGTGCATCTTGCCATCTTGAGAGTCCACAGTGTGGTACATTTATCCCCATTGGAAAAGCTCACTTCAATAATATATGGGTCCTGCAGCCATTTATGACAAATATGCAAAATCATAACCTTATGCATTCTGGGGGTGGGGTGCATATACATTGAATCTATTAACCATGTATTGACAAATTTTTGTTAAAACTAGATTTTCAAGTCCAAAGACTAAGAGGGCAAATGTATTTATTATATTTGTATGCATATATATATGCAGCCTTAAAAGGCTATCATTTTAATTCAAAGACAGAAAAGAACAATGTTTCCCACTTTGGATATATATGAGTTCACTTTGCCCATCTTGAGCAAAAAGCCATTCAGAACAGAGTGTGTCTGTAAGTACTGTTGGATTAATTTGTGATAGTACATTCAGTTCTTTCTAGTCTTAGTTCAAGGGCAAAGATTATAACAGTGAAAGAGTATATTTTTTTAATTGACCCCAAAATAAGGAAATATTTATGGTTCAAATTCCAATATTTACTAACGTGTACGCTTGGGCAAGCTTACTTAACTCAAATCTCATCTTGCTCACCTGTAAAATGGGAATGATAATCCCTACCTTATAGAATTGTTTGTAAAGTGCTTAGCACACTGTTGACACTCAATAAATATTGGCTATTTTCATCATGGTGATTATCTCCAGAACCTCACCAGTATCCAGTGGGAAGGGCTGAGCATAATATGTGAAAAATAAAAGGTAGGGGAGCTGCCCATTATTTGGGCTCTCCAGTTACCCTTATGTGCCCCCAATGATTTAATATAATAATGTCCCTAAACACAACTGAGAAACAGACATAGATGCTGAGAAGCACACAGAGGCCCGATAAACCCAGAAAAGGTCTAGGTTCTAGAATCATAAGCTCCAAAATTTAAGTCTGTGTCTGTATCTATTAGTACACAGAAGCACCTTCCAGCCACCTTATAACCAAGAGAACAGTGGCCAGGGGGCACTTGAAGAGAACAGTAGAGCTCCTCTTCTCGCCTCTGTAATGAGGGGATTACAGCATTTGCATCTTTTCAATCTCAGGATTAGCATTTCTTGGAACAAATTGTGTAAAAATCTGTCAATTAGTTGATTCTCTGTGTTGATAAGGCTATAAACTCAAACTCACTGGCTTTGAGAATAAAAGCCATGGCATTGAAAAATAATGTTTCATGCCAATCTGCATAAAGTTAAGGATCCAAATACGTTACCAGAGTAAAAAATCTCATAGATATTCTTAATATACCTGTTTCTCCAATTAACACAGCACAGTCATTAGTATACTATATTATGTTATGAAGTCACAATTGCAGCCAAGCAAAAAATAATTACCATCTATCAGCTTCTGTGTTTTACAAAAGCAAAATTATTTCCCTTTATTTTAGAAGTTCTCCCAAACAAATAACAGTTTTTCATTGGCAACACTTTCATTTCATGACCCAACTGCCATGTGTCTCTATAAAGCTGTCATAGATCCTTCTGGGCTCAATTCGCATGGAGCTGTTTCAATTTCAAAATCTAATCCAAGGGCAAATCCTCCCAATTCCATTGTGAACACCTGGTAAGAACAACAATGAAAAATACTGGGTCTCCTTCCAATGTATCACCAATGTGAAAAAAAGAATTTCACGTCTCTCTGAACAGACCTATAAACCGATTCATTGCAGTTAATTTATGTCAGCAAACTTATAAGGAGCACCCACTCTCACATGCATTGCTAGCAATTTGCTCTTGGAGGTACAGAGCCCTTGCCCTCAGGCAGCTTATAGATCACTGGAGAACAAGACAAGTAAGGGGCACAAACAACTACACTATGAGACAGAATAAGAAACATGCAACCAGAGCAGGACAGCTCAAGGTCATCTAATTAGATAGACTGACGTCATTGAAAGGATGCAAAGTAAGGCTGATAGAACTTCACTCAACAGAGATGGGACTGGACTCTCTGGACAGAGGGAACAGCATTATCAGCGACCCTAATGTAGGAAAAAAACACATAGTGTCTTGAAATCAGCAAGCAGCCCTGTTTGCTTGAATCGAGAATTACCTCTGCAGTGGACTTCTGCTGTTTCTGCCACCCAGGATACAGTTTGGTATTTTAACAAATACATGGAGCCATGGAACTGTTACTTCAATCAAGATACAGACTATTTCCATCACCCCAGAATTCTCGCTCATGCCCATGTAGTCATGCACTCCCTACCTCTGGCCCCAGGCAACCACGGATCTTTCTGCCACTGTAGGTTGGTTCTGCTCATTCTGAAAGTGTTAGGTAAATGTAATCATGCAGCACCTACTCTTAGTGTCTGGCTTCTTTCACTCAGAATAATGTTTTTGAGACTCATCCATGCTGTTGAGTACATAAGCAGTTTCTTTATATTCTACAGGAATATTTCATTACACAGATGTACAATTATTTATTCATTTTCCTATTGAGGAGCATTTGGGTTATTTGAGGCTTGGGGCTATTATGAATAAATCTGCCAGGAAAACGTGTGTACAAATCTTTGTGAGGATAGATTTTTTTTTT
>NW_006382784.1:0-2876 GCF_000327345.1 Myotis davidii
GAGCTCAAAAGGTTCACCATCACTGTTATAGGTAAACATACCTTTTTTCAAAGTATATTCTGAAAAATTGTTACAAAATTAAATTTCACTGTTCATCTACCATTACCATATTAAAGTTTCAGAGATATACTAACAGCAATTTATTAATGACTTAACCTCCCATCTATTCTGTAATATTAATGAACATCTACTCTATTCTGGGCATTGTGTTAGATATTCGTGTTAACAAAGACGGGAATAAGAGGAGAATGCTGTCTTTTCTTTCAAGCATGTATTGGGGACTACGAAACAAAACCATAGATTCTCTGAAAAAAAAAATCTCCATTTCTATCATTGTTGCTGTCACTTAGACTTGGACACTATAGTAATCAACGTGTACTAGTTCCTAGTTCCACCTAGTTCTCCACACTGAGTCCTCCATTGATTCCTGTTACTATTCTCTGGCGGTGGCTCCGTCTCAGTCATTTCCGTGGTTTAGGGTTTTATCACTTCCTTTTGAATTGTGCAGTATTTCACTCACTTCGCCTGTTCCACTTTCCTGTCCTACAGAGTCCAAAACCCATTAGCCTCTCTAACATCCCGATTTCACTCCTTTACTCTACTTCAACACTTCCTCTCATTGTCTTAGTTCATAGGTATAAAATCCAAATAATCTAGCCTAACATTAAGGAAACCTACAGAATTTAACTCAACCGGAACTTTATGAACTTTTCTCTACTTTGAAGCATAACTAGGGGAAGGAGCAAAAATGATTGCTCCTGAACAAATCCTCAAAACTGGCCTTGTTTGCAAAGCATATTTAAGGCAACATGTCCAGTTACAGGTTCCTAGCAACATAATGAGAGTGCTTTAGAAGAAGCAATGTAAAAAGCCAGATTGTGATACAAAGGAAGCTGAAAAGCGGCAGCATCTTTTCAGCTGCGCATAATTGACCTAGCTCCCTGACCCCTCCCAGCTTGCTCCCCTTCACGTTAGGTTCTGACCTGTCAGGAACCCTCTGCTAGAGCCAAATAAATCTATTCTGTGTGCTTTGAAGGAAAGATGCCTGTTTTTACCTCTGCCATTCCATTTGCAGGCTTTAAATAACATCCCACTACATTAGGTCTGGTCTAAATTCTGTGCTGCTATGGAGCCTGACTGCTAAAGAGTTTACATCCCTCATCAAGTGCAATTTCTGGGAGAGTCAATGAGATTATTTGGGGGCCAGGGGTTGGAAAGTGAATGAAAACTTCCATTATTGCTTAAGTTAAAACTTGTGTTCTCTAACATTTGCCGAATTTCCTGTTCTTGTGCATAGAATAATGATTCCTGCAAGTATGGTATATCAGTCATAATTGGCATGGGAGTACCTATTCCCAGGTGCCATGTTACTGCATGCAACAGATGTTTCCAGATGTGTGGCAAGTAGTTGTCACCTGTCAGGTGCTGATGAATCCTGGGTTCTGACAATGTCTTACATTCTAAAGATCTTCTAAAAGAAGCATATGCTTAGCAATTAAGAAATATACCCAAATTATGTGACTCAATCATCATCTTCCCTCAGATATTTCCAAATTATTTTTCTCCAACAGAATTCTGATTTTGTCCAGATACTTGAAGGCTTCTTGCTTCAGGGGAAATAAAGGTTGGTTACTCTAAGCCAATTGTGGTAATTCTATTTTCTTGACAGTGATTGGTTTAGACAAGGACATGTGATGTAATTCTGACTAATGAGCCATAAGAGGAAGTCTACTGGGAGAGTGACTGGAAAAGTTTTCCTCTACTCTGAAAAAGGGACACAGACAGACATGAGTCACTTTTTTTCCTGCCTACGGCTGCATGTAATGCCGAGAAACATAGTGGTACTAGAAAAGCAAAGCCAAGAGAATCACGGAGAAGGAGAATCTCGACCCTATGACACTGATGAATTTATTCTGGCACTTCCCTTCCTCTGGTGTGTTTGGTTTGCAAATTAATAAGCCCCCTGTTGTTTACATCGGTTCTAGCATTAACCGCCGGGATACTTGCAGTCCAAAGAATCGAAACCATTCTGGAAATTTACTCATGTAGGTTTGGGAAACTTAAGTGATTGATAGGCATCTCTCAAAAGGCAGAATGAGTTCAGAGTTGTGCTCACTTCATTTGGGAGACCCATCATTCAGTTGACACTATAATGGTCCCATTCCCGGGCTTGGATATCTTTGACATTATAACATAGACTGTCTTCAATGGAGCATGTGCTCAGATTACTTTCTATGCTAATGTTAATGACTTGTACTTTGTGGCAGTAAAATGAAGTGGAAATAACATTGGGCTGGAAGTCAGAAAACTCGGCTTCTTGTCCTTATATCGACACAAGTCCCACTGTGACCTTGGTTAGAAAATGGGACATTTTCTCTGGGATGTGGTTTTCTCAGCTGCTAGTGAGGAGGTTATTATCTCTAATGGGGTCGTGGCTCTAATTTTCTAGAGTGCAACCATACCCACCCTGTGTACCCAGGAATCAGGAGCAGGCACTCCAACCCGGTGTGCCTAACAGAGGGTTGTTTGGGACTGTATACACTTTCTGTTTCATTATGTATCCATGCCTATGGCATAAGGTTTTGTTATTAAGCCAATAACGAGAGCTTTTTAAATTAACTAGTTTGGATCACAGTGCTCTTTATTCAGGGTCTGGCAACATCAGACCTACTGGCCATTTGGTGAAGTGCTAACTGTCACAGATTTAAGCATGAAGGTAAGAACATGAGAATGGCCACTGTGGGCCATTATATCAGCTGGTTTTGAAATTATTGGATGAGGGTCAGCATATGAAGATTTATATTATGTAACCCTAATAGAATCTTGAGACAAAATATCCACGTTAGAAAATTAAAGAAAATCATGTCTATGTATTT
>NW_006382785.1:0-2869 GCF_000327345.1 Myotis davidii
GTGCTCTGACTGGGAATCGAACTGTGACCTCTTTGTTCTTGTGTCAACACTCAACTGCTGAGCCACATGCGGCTGGGCTACAATGTTCTTTAGGTCTGTGTTAACTCTTGTGTCCATTAAAGATTTGGACCATCTGGATATCTGGGAAAACATCTATGTGACCCATTGAATAGATGACATCTATTAAAGGTATTGAATGAACAAGAAGTGACTATCAATCTGAAGGCCTTGGAAAATCACACATATTCTAAGGGTGGGAAACAAACTCTATGAAGTCTCAGGAAGTTACTCCATCAGTAAAAGTTTTAGGGTTCACTGGCCAGAGGTTTTCCAGAATATTCATTCCAAAGTAAAAGCATCTTACATGACTTTGCAAGCAACCCTGCAACATAGAATAGACAACCCAACAGTTTCTGTATTATTAGATATATTAGTGAAGTTTGTGGCAAATACCCATAAGAGAATCCAAAGTAATCTCCTGGGGTTCTAAATTAAGGTTATTTCATCTGCAATAGATATTATAAATCTTTTAAAAACAACTCTTACAAAGTCCAGGGAAAGATGTGGTACCTGGCCATGAAACAAGTGATATGTGTCTGGAACTATCTGTAATAAGCTGGGTTCTTAAAGATCTTCTAAGTCATATACTTGCTGAATATCAGCAATAAACCAGTGCCAGTGAAAAGTGACATAAACAGAGTTAAGCATAAGCAGGAAGAGGGCACAAACAAGCGACATGAATGGGTCGCCCAGAACCCTTGCCAGATACAACTGATACATAATTGCCCTTTCCTCAGCCCACACCTTTGGCTGCTTGTAGAATTCTATGCATTCAACTATTAAAATAGAAAGAAAGCAAACACCTGAGCTTGGTTCCTGGATAGGTCAGCTCAAAATGTGAATGTAAGCCCAAAATCGACAGCAGCTATACTAGAGCCTCACTTATGGGTGACTTTGAAATCTTTGCAAAGGAAATTTGCCCAGTGGGCAGATTTTCAGATAATTCACCTGGTTAGCCACTTATTGAAAAGTGGTTAGAGGTTAGAATATGTAGTGGCCTGTGGATATTGCTAATTGCTCAACCTACTACTCAGGGACCTCAAGAAAGACTGGAATACTGTGAACAAAGAAATCTTGGATGGAATATGCGAATGGTTATACAAGAAAGCCAGAAAATGTAAAATTCTCTGTACCATATTAATGGTTGCAAAGAGCATCAACCACAGAAAGCATACTAAATAACCAATTTGATAAAACATTTTTTTTCACTTATTGCCGATAGCCAGTCTCTAATATCAGCCACTTAGTACAGTGAAAATATGAATGAAATAGCCATGGTGTTAGAGGTGACATTTCAGTGGCCTGATGTCATGGGCTCCCACTGAAAACACTTAACAAAGCTGATCTAGGTGTTGCCATTGCTGAGTTTCCAGCCTGTCAGCAGTAGAAACGATGAGCTCCCAACGTGGCACAACATTTTGAGGAGACAAACAAGCTACTTTGGCAAGATGACAATATTGGTCCTGTTCCATTCTGACAAGGCCGGTGATTAATTCAGACAGGAATAGAGACATATGCTAGGGACGCCTGCAGGTCCTCAACTAGCACTACCACTAGAGAGCTTACAGCGTGTTTGATTCAATGGCATGGGATTCCACAAAATATCACTTGACAATTGTACCAATTTTATTTTAAAAAAAGATGTACAGGAATGAACCGTAATTGTGGGGTCAATATCAGATGACCTAGAAGCTGTTAGACTGACAGAATATAGGAATGGTCTGCTGATGGCAAAGCTAAATTGGTATCTCAGATATGATACTTTAAGAGGATGAGGCACCGTACTCCAGGATGCAGAATATACCTTGAGGCAAAGATGTTTATATGGCACTATGTACTTAATAGAAAAAAGTCATGGATCTGACATCCACATGAAATAAGGAGTGGCCAAGTTTACCATCATTTCCAATGATCCCTTAAGGGACATTTGCTTCCTAACCCTGCAAAACTGAGTTCTGCTAGATTAGAAACTCTAGGCCCCAGTGGGGGAAACATTTCAGCCAAGGGAAACAGAAAAAGTTCTGTTGAACTCTAAGAGATTGGTGCTGTTTGGGGAGAAATGTGGCTTCAGGTCTAATCCTGTATGACCTTTTCAGACCTGACCATAGGCCATTACAAAGGCTTTCGTTGGCAGTCCTCCTGAGAGAAAGCTCTATCCACACCAATCTTAGTGCACAGCCATGCCTTACAGTTTTCTGGGGTGTGTTACTGTCAACTCAGGCCCGACCCCCAGGCCCTCATATATATCTGCATTCTTATCCCAGGCTCCATTCAGAGGCCTCCTAATCAGTGGGCCTCAGCTGAGACTCTGTTCCTTCACCTCCTTACCAGGGTATCTTGACTAAAACAATTTCCTCCCCGCTGCCTCCTCTACTCTTCCAGACCCTGGGTACAAAACAAGGCAGGAACTTGTGTCCAGGACTCCTCGGCAGTGAGACAGTTCCTCCATCTGCCCTGATTTACCTGATTCTCATCTGGTGCCCGTCCATGGGATAAAAAGGGAACACTGGGCAGCCAATGTCTATTTTGCCTCTTGCTTACACCACTGCAGCAAGTGTATGAAGGCTTGATTGTTACATTTGGTTTGGTTAGTTGTCCTGTGACCACTTTGAAACCTGGCAGCTCCACTCCTGGGCACTTCACACGTCAGGCACAGGACCAGAAGCAGGAAAAGGAGTCATCAGTTTGTCAGGGGTAATTGGCCCTGATTATCAGTAGGAGGAGGAATTGCTGTTATACAGTTTAGTCGGGAAGGAACATATTTGGTACATAGATAACTCATCTAGATGCCTTTTAGTATACTCAGCCC
>NW_006382786.1:0-2876 GCF_000327345.1 Myotis davidii
TACAGTTTTGGTACTTAAGTATAGGTATTATCAAAGAAAATCCCAGAACTAAATTCAACCTGGGCTTTGTATTTTAATTAGTTTATATGACTGTGAATGAGCGAAAAGTAAGCCAGCCAGCATATATACCTTAGCTATGTTCACCCTGACTTAATATATTTTTAAGAGACCAATTGGACAGATGACTCTCTTTTGCACTCAAACCAGTTTATTGCTAATTATAATATCCTCACTGCAAGTTCATAGCTCTTATCTCCTAGGTAACGACTCATGTAATTCCGTTTGATGGCACACAGCAGGTTAAAGTGCATGGCAAATAGGTGAAATACATCAAAACCTAAACCCAGTCCAACAGGGCACTGGCACATCTACTATGCTTACAATATGTACATTTTATTTAAGGGGTAAAAGGATCAAGCATGAATCCAAAATCCTCTAAGATGAAAAGGAGAATACTGACTACTTTCATATAACGGCCATCAAATGCCTACACAGCTACCAACGACAGAAGAGTGTCATGGAACCGTTTACACATCAGAGGAAAAGTGAGAGTCAAGAGAGGTTAATTTGATTTGAATTGAATTGAAATGAAGCTTTAAAATTACCCATCAGTCTTAAGTTGTACCTATGAATAAATAAAACCAGTCATTTTTTATGTGATTTTAAACTCTGCATCGCACCAGGTTGTGACTGACTTTGTCCCCATCCAGTTCTAAAACACTCACCCAGAATAGCTACTACAATGTCATCTTTGAGGATTTCAATGGAGCCTCTGGATAAGAAATAAAGGGCAGTGAGGACATCCCCACAGTGAACCAGAGTGTCTCCCGGAGGTGCATGGGTGGTCTTAAACTTCATTGCCAAAGCTCTAAGGCAACCTTTACTTGCCCCCCGAAAGGCTTTGCAGTTTTGTAGCAAAGTCTGGTTGAGATGTAGACATATATCAGCTTGTAAACATTCTGGGAAACCCTTGAGGACCTGAAGAGAAAAAGCAAAGAGTTTCATACTGCAGCACACAGGGCACCTCCACCTGAAATAAAATATATTTCTTGCTCACAGAACCGCAGGCGTGATAATTGTTACACAGAAGTTCTCACAATCCTTCAACCTCGCCTACCTTAATGAATACTTGGTTTGCTAAACATGTTAAAATTTTAACTAAAATACTTGTTCTCTAAATTAACTGCAGGCATTCAGACTCAACACAAACGTTATCTCGTTAAAATGTAATGCCTACAACGTTTCACACTGCTTCTCATTCCCTGCCTTATGTTCTTTAACATCATGCCGTGCACAGATATAATACAATGTGACAATCAATAAGACATAATTAATGTAAGGCAGTACAATTAGAAAGACAACTTTGTGAAGAAATCTCAAGTCACTCTGGATTGCTATCTCTGGCATCTGTGACTTAGTTATAATTTATAAAAATACAATCCTGAAATAGCCATTGTAGTTGCCAAGGTCATATACCAGAGTGCTATTAGTTAACAGTACTAGGATTATTTTTGTTTCATATGCACATTAGTACTAAATATTGTGGTAAGCACTGAAAATAGAGAATGAGAACAGGAATCATACTTTAAATGTCTAGTTTAGTTTTTAGAATTGGAAATGGTGCCAGAATTTACAATGCATACATAAAGTTTCTAACAGTGCTACTATTTTGACAGCCTATTCAGTGACTAATTTAAAACTTGTAGAAAGCATTAAATAATAGCTTGTGACAAGTGCTACTTAATTTAAACTGAATAAAATTTTATGCTATTTTATAGAATTCTCAGCATTCAGTGGGGAAAGGCACTCAACGTTTGCTTCTCTGCATGTATTTAGCTATTTAGGGTGTCATATGTAGATTTTAATGATCATGTTGGCTTTCAGTAAAAATAAATCCACTTATATATGTTTTGGGGTAAGAGGGAGAAGGCATCATATAGTGCCCAATAATTCAATTTTAGGACTTCCTACCTTTTTGGGTTAACCTATTGCTGTTCAATATAGTTAAAAGTAATCATGAATTATTTGTATAGATAATTCAAATGTATGTGACCCATGGAGGAACTTCAAATTAGATTGTATTTGAGTTAACTTGCAATTATTATTACTTTAAATATTAAAGCAGCCACAGGGACCCTGGTTCCGTAGAGCCCTGTGAGATGCAGTTGGTCAGACTGACTATGATTATGGTGCAAAAGGATCAAAGAGAGAATCCATGAGAGATCTGAAACACAACCACTATCTCCAACCTTGTCTTCTTCACTGTAAAGTCACCTAAAGAAATGGGTCAAGGGTTTTTTTGAAGAAAACCCAGGGGATATGAGTTCTGGTCATGAATTTGCCATAGGTTGATGCTTGTGCAAGTCACTCCATCCATCTGTGTTTCTTTGCCAGAGAATAAGAGCCTTTACAATATTGAACATTGTCCTGCATGCCAATCGTTAGACACTGCTCACTCAGCTCTGCACAGCTGTAGGAAGTCAGACTTTTGTGTTGAAATTTCTGTTATCTGGCTCAGACCCAAAAGAACGGAGCCTTCCTCATCTGAAACCTCTTCCCTTAACAGTAGCTTTCAGACTTCGTCTACATGCCTAGACTCCTGACAGGTTTCCTCCTTGGATTTCAGTATGTAACTTGCCTAGTCTTTGCCCATTCCTGCCTTTAGGGCTGGATGCTCTTTTCCCCACTGTTTGTTGGGATCCAATAATCCAGCTCCTCTCAACCTTCTAGGTTGCTGATCCTCTCTACCTATTGAAACTATTACTAGTACATTGGATTCCTTGGCGAGTGATGCTAGACTGGAATCGAGCTAGGTTTGAGCACTGTTTTCTGAATCAGGGCCACTTTATTTGGGAGTGTTATAGTAGGAAAAAAAA
>NW_006382787.1:0-2876 GCF_000327345.1 Myotis davidii
TTTTTTTTTTTCTGTGATGGCAGCATTGGCTGGACCTGGGCAGTTGCACATGATAGAACAACCCAAACCTGTGAGACTGACTGAGTGAGTCACTGTGAGGTGTGAGGCAGTAAGAACTTTCCCGTCACTGGCTGGAAAGTATCCGAAGATGGCTGAGAAGCCAACACACAGACAGATACCTCACCAGCTTGCAAAGTCCAACCCTCTGCCCCTAGACAGGGTCAGTGCCAGCAAAGGAAAAGGACAGGGAATTAGGAAAAGCCCGCTGTACAGCTGGTGCCTGACCAAAGTGATCACTGTCACTGCTGTTAGGAGCTATCTCAACGGGAGGGTGGGTCTAGGTTACCTGTAGTCAGGAGGCAGACGAGCTGTGCCTCACCATTACAGAAGATGAAACTCCAAAGGTGAGCTCTGAAAGATGAGTAGCAGCCCACCACGTTGAGCCTGCCCTGCAGGGAGGACTGCAATTCCCTTGGCTTTGTGGCAGGTGGACATCCAAGGAGGGACCTGAAGAGGCATAGGCTGAGAGGTAAGCCATGATTGCTGGGGGTTAAGGGGATGTGGGGATGATGACGAAAACTTCTCAGCCCATTGTTAGGGGGAAGAAATGACAAGGGGAACCAATTCAAGGACCAGGACGCCTTCCCTGCCTTTGACTTACAACCCACAGAGCCAATAGAGATCAGTGAAACAGCAGGAGGAAGAAGTTCAGGGAAGTCATGCTGTGGCCAGCAAATCCCCAAACCTGTCAATCCTGAAGACAATCCCTAGGCCCCTGAACTTCCAGCAACAGGAATAGGGCTATAAAGTGACCAGGAGAGCAACTAAGGGATTGCTCTCCAAGTCCTTTCTCACAGAGGCCTTCATGGCGCTCTCTCCTCCTTTTTGGTTTTTGTTTGTTTTTTGTTAATTCCTGGTCAATTTCTGCTATCTGCAATCAAAAGTGTCCTCACTGGCAGGCACTGTGACAGAGGCAAAAATGAAAAGCCCTGTGGAGCTTCAGTGGAGGGAGGGAGAGGTCCATTTCTTGTGGAAGTGTTATTCATTTCATTCACTCAATGATTCCACAAGTATTTATGGAGGGCGTACAGTGTATCAGGCATTCTTCTAGTCAGAGGGTCTCTGCACTCAGGAAGCTTATTGTCTGGTGGGGAAGACAGACAATAAACACATCAGTAAATATAGAAGTACTTAAACGTTCCTACAAATGCTCTCAGAGAAATAAACAAGATTATTTGACTTATGTTACCTAGAACCCAAGAGAAGTATCAAACTTCAGGGATGCCGTTGGCCCTTTTGAGGACAATGACAAGTGGCCAGTTCTCCTCGGAACCAGGGAAAAGCCTGTCCTGCAGGGAGGACTGCAATCCCCTTGGCTTTGTGGCAGAAAAGAGGGGCACCAGAGAGGCAGAAAGGATCCCACCGTGGCTGGAGCCCAGTGAAAAAGGGGATGGAGGGAACAGAGGAAGGCATAGGTGGTGGGAAGGAGCCATGATGAAGAGGCTTTGGGGTTGTTTTTTTAAACCCAAAGTGCTGTGGGTTGCCAGAGAGAGGATGGGATCAACGGAGTGCCATGATCTAATTATATTCCATAATTTTTCTCTGCCTGCTCCCTGTGGGTCATATTACAAGTGGGCAGGACACAAAGGAAAGTATGGAGACCAATTTGGACCCTCTTTCAGTAATCCAGTTGAGAAATGGCAGTGGCTTGGCTCGGACTGGCAGCACAAATTTGGGTTTTAGTGCATGGGTTCACATGTTATTTTGGAAAGAGAAGAGACTTGCTGATGGATTAAAGGCAGTCAGTGAACACAATTAATAAATGAATGATTACTATGAGTATTTTCTTGAAAGTCTTGATCATGGAGGTGTTATGTCTGGTCACAGACCATATGGGGATTGGGTGTGGCAGATGTGGAGAAGGGAGAAAGAAAGTTGTGGGGGGTGAGTGTCAGGGGCTCCTATTTGCGCATGTTAAGAGTCTGAAGTCGATGTGCATCAGTGTAGGCTGAAGAAACAGAATTATTGAGACAACAGTAAACAGATGGTATTTAAAGCCATGGCCTAGGCAGGATCACCTAGAGAGAGTTTAGTCAGAAGAAGGTGAAGGGCTGTTCCCTGAGAAAAGACAACATTTAGAAGTTGGGTTGAAAATTATGAGCCATCAGAAGAGATTAAGAAGGACTGGGCAGTGAACAGACCAACCCCAAACCTGACTTCTCTCCAAGGCCTTGCATGGTCTAGCCTCAGTGTCCTCACCCAGTCCTGCTTCCGGTGCTCCTGGCTGCACGTGCATGGAAGTGGTTTAAAACAGGACAACAAAGACCCTGTGCGCTAGGGGTTGGGCTTCTGTTTCTGTTCATTTCTCAGTGGAGCTTTGGAAAGAGATGGGTTCAGATATGGACACATTCGAAGAGCGTTTGGAACTGGCACTCATATGGCCCACCTCCTTCTTCCTACCAGGAGGGAGAAACAGAAAGGAATAGTGATGCCGTTCAGAGAGCTAGGGAAAAGAGTAGAAAAGATGGAAGAAGGTAAAGGGTGGAGGGTACCTGTGGGGGGAGGGACAGATCAACTCTATATGCAAAAATGAACCAAAGCAATGAAAAGGAGGATCTGCACAAAGAAGTCTCTTTCCATGAATTTCTCATTGACATAGTTGAAGGAAGCATGCTCAGGGGAATAGAGAATAAAAACATAACTGCATTTCGGAGTAGGAACACTTTCAATTCACACCGTTCCCCCAAATTCTGCTGAAAGAAAATAATCATAGGATACAAGTCAACAAAAAAGCAGCCATAGGCTTTTATTTAGGAAGAATTGGAAAGTGTTTGGGTGTGCCTCTGTTATCTACACTAATAAAAGAGAAACATGGT
>NW_006382788.1:0-2881 GCF_000327345.1 Myotis davidii
TGCAGGCCAAGGAGAGAGGCCTCAATAGAACCAGACCTTCTGACACCTTGATCTTGGATTTCCAGCCTTCAGAACTTTGATACAATAATTTTTTGCTGCTTAAGCCACCCAATCTCTGCCAGGTCACTATGGCAGCCCTAGCGAACTAATATACCAATTCTGAGAAATTAAAATCAATTCAGATCATTTTATTTGGGGGAGGGCTTTCTAGTCAAGCCTCTCAACTCAGAGCATACAGGCATTCCTCTGCACTATTCCTTACCAATCTCTGCCACTTTAGAGGGAAGATATAAAAGACACATGGGTTTTCCTACCTTAAAAGGTAAGAGCCAAGATCAAGTGCCTCTCTTTGGATTGTTTCTCCTTCTGGCACCTCTTGGCTAGAGTCTAGAGAATTGCTCTGACAGAGGGGCAGCTAATACAACTTAACCTTGGGAATTACATTATAAAACAGCAGGTTAAAATTTTGATGTTATTCTAAACTTAGTAAAGACCTTAAATCTGGTGGGTCCAAGAGAAGTTGCTCTGTGAGACTACCTTAAGTAGAATGTCTAAATAAATACTTTACCATAGCCAAATGAGTTGCCATGTCATTCATTGTTTTACAGTTATTCTAGGGGAAGTGAGTGACTAGGATGCTCATCATACTTATTGGATATTTACCTGAAAAGGCCATATGATGCTGAAAAAAAAAAAAGTGGAGGCGGGGGGAGGGGAGGGCAGTGGAGGATGGGAAATACAAAGCAAATACTCCAGGTGACGGAGGCCATTCCTGCCCTGGGAATACAGGCACATTACTTCTGCACTGAAAGCCTAGAGGAAGGTAACTTGTGGATTTATAAGAGTTAGAAGCCGCCCCCATCATCTTTCATCACTTCCCATTTGTGTAGAGAAGCCGTTCATCCCATATAAGGCCTTTTAGTCCCAGGGGGTAAGGAGATGTTGTCAATAAATCACCTTTGTGCTGGAACATGTGTGATTGTCTCTGCATGATTCCTATCTGCCCAGTCTTAGGAAATGTCTTTCTAAATTCCCTCTCTCATGTTTTACCTCAATTTTAGGTCAAAAAGATCTTCAGGAAATGATGAACTTTCGATTCAAACTGCCCTCCAAACCTGAAGTGGGTGAGGACACCGATGAGAAACGACTAGTTCTGATGCATGCCTTCTCCTTAAGACGCCACATTCATGGCCATGGTGGTGGTATTTCCACCTCCAAAGAGCCGAATGATGCACCATCCAACTACCAGACCTGCAGAGGCTGTCATCATAGTTGTTGCCACAGCTGTTACCTCTGAAGGAGATAAGGGGATGAGGGAAGGAAGGTGAGAGGAAAGAAACAATTCAAGATGAATGACAGATGCACTGGGATTAAGCAGCCTTTTGTTTGGTAGCACACTTAGTTATGCATGAATGCCATCCTTTCAGAAATTAGGTGCACTACCTGTTTCAGCTTTTAGGCTAAAGGGAAGCAAGGGCTCCCGCATCCAATTACTATGGCAACATCTCTACCCCTCAGTTAGAACCTTGATTTAGGACATTGTGTGCATTACTCACTGTGTTTAACAAGTGCAGGGGGCCTACTGGGCAAGACGTTTCAATCTTGCTAGCCTATTCACATACCTCTCAGATTAGTTTATTGTAACAAGCATCCAATGTGCCTCTACTACATACGTGGGCTACGTTCTGGGGATTCAGTGATGAATACAAGACCATGGCATGTGGACAGCCAGCCAGCACACCTGTCCCTGGAAACACACCGAGAAAGGGTCCCTCTCCAGCAGTCCTTTCTCAAAATTCCTCGCAGGCCACTCGAATCTTCCACCTCTCCTCTGCTTCAGTACAGTGTGCACCTTAACATTTCCAAGGATAGAGTCTATTCTCAGTAGTTATATTTTACAACATTCTTTTTAAAGTACTGAACCACAAGTCCCTCATTTATATTTAGAGAAAAGGCTGACCATGGCATACATATACGGAACGTAGCATAAAGAGTTGAGTCATGCACAAAGGAGGTGAATAAGTTAATGAATTGACAGACTCATGAATCATGTTTAGGTAAATTAATTTCTGGACACATGGCTCTTGGTTCTTCTTAGCTTCAGTGTCATAGAATGATATGTGGCCGGCTTGTCCCTAACTTGGGAGAGGCTGGTAGAGACTGCATCTTCAGGATTAATGAAGCTCTTGCATTACTTTGGACTAACTTAAAAGTGTTGGGGAGTGAGGGAAAGACACGAGTTAGAACATGATTGGCCCTGCCACTTATTAACTGTGTGACCTTATGAAAACAGAGGGAAAGGTAGTGGTGAAAAGTCAAGGGCATAACACTTTGCAGTACTTGGCATGTAGTATGGGCCTAATAAGTATTTGTAGTAATAGTAGCATTAGTTGCGGTAGTAGTATGAGTACCAGTATTTTCACCAGCATCTGACAGACAGGTCTGTCCCATGTTTATTCATCATCATAATCAAGAAGTTTATTAAATCTGACCCAACTATTATTAAAGCATTAACTTTATCATGAGGTCATTAACAAACACTGTGTGTACACTGTCAAAGGTGATTAGACAAAAAAGTTTCCCTGTAATATTTGTGTCATTTTAAACTCAGAATAGTAAGTGTTCAAGCATAATTGATGAAAAAACCTTAAAGCAAAACTGAATTATCCTCTTATGACTTTTATTAATAAATCCTACTAGCCAAGGAGTCAAAATTCAGTCACCATACTTTATGTATACTATATGTACTGTATATAATTAATATAACTAAATGACATTTCAATAAACTGCCATTTGTAGATAGGGCGTGGGAATGTTAGAACAAAGATACTAAAAATCACATAACTTTAAATAAAGATTCAAATAGTTTTAACAAAAAAAA
>NW_006382789.1:0-2882 GCF_000327345.1 Myotis davidii
TGATTTATCTGACAAATGTCAATAAAGACAGAGGTGCAAACCTTTAAAAATTAATTTTAAATTAATTTTAATTAATAAGCTGCCCTTTGTAAATTTTGTTACAAGTACTTCACCTAAGAGCATTCAAACTTGTATGCTTCTTTCTAGAGCTTATAAAATAAGTTTTAGACTATATATTTATTACAGAAAGTAATAAAACAAGCACTATTTCTTTTGGGTGTGATATGAATCAATCTCTTCATCTACCAACAGGATATCTTACCGATACAACCTTAAAGGAAATTTTTGTTTAGATAATTTTCATGGTTTACTGCTATTAATTAATTTAGTAATGAGATGTTTCCTATTCTTTCTTTTTTCTGCTTTACTCAGTTACTTTAGTAATTTCTACCCAGTTGAATAAAAATGAATAAGACTTTTATTTTGAAGTAGATCATTTTTATGGTTGCAGGCATTATCAAAGTTTTATAAAAGTTTGGCATATAGCCCATTATATCTATAATGAGCATTTTTCTTTTTAAATCCCAAAAAGCAACAATTAAATTTTATATGATGAAGTAAATCATTTCCATTGCAATGTCTTTTTTGTTTTTAAAAGAAACTCAGAAATAAGCTTTCACAGTAAAAAATCCACATCTTTAAAAATATTGTAATATAGATGTATACACAATGGGTACAGAAAATAAGTGATAAGTGATGAAAATAAATCTTAATTGTGTTATTGTAAAGCGAGTAGTTGTGTATCTTAAAGTATTCATGTTGGCCTTAATTTGAAGGACTCACTTTGC
The DNA here is from genome assembly GCF_000327345.1 of Myotis davidii. NCBI lineage: Eukaryota > Metazoa > Chordata > Mammalia > Chiroptera > Vespertilionidae > Myotis > Myotis davidii. The sequence continues at coordinate 789 of NW_006382789.1, forward strand.
TTTGATGATTCTGCTTCTTATTTCTCTGAGAAAATAGAAGAAATTTACATGCAGTTACCATCAAAACAGCAAACTTACCTACATCTAAATCCACACTTATATTCTGGGTTCCTTGCTATTACTAGAGATGAACTGTAATAGGTGTCATAGATCCTGTCTTACTAAGACCAGTGCCTCCCCAGGTCCTGTCCTCTCATATTTACTTGATTGCATCTGCAATTGTCACCTCTGTCTTCTTTACCATGATTTTTTTCTTCTCTACTGATCATCAAGAAAGCAAGTCTTTGAACCCAGCTCTCAATCAATCTATTTCCCTCTTTCTTTGTTTCCTTTCTTATCAAAATTTCAACTAATGTGACTCATCCATATCCACTGTGTCCAATTCTTTTTCTATTCCCTTGTGAACCTACCATAGATTGTTGTTTTGTTTTGTTTTTGCCCACTACTCTTGTTATCAGATCTTGTCAAGGTCACAAATGACTTTCACAATACCATATTCAATGGTTCATTCCCATCCTCATTTTAGTTGATCTATCAGCATACACAGACATAGAGAATTGTTCTCAAAATACTTAGTTACTTGAGACTCAGAAGAATAGTGCCTTGATGCCTTTCTACCTCACAGGCTCTTCAGTTTCCTATGCTGGTGCCTCTTTATTTTTCCAATCTCAAAATTTTGGTGTTACTCAGAGCCAAGTCCCAATCTCTGTGTGAGTTCAACCAGTCTCATGACTTTTGCTATCACTGATGACTTCTACATTTGTATTTTCTCTTCGCACCTCTCCCTCTAGATTTGCATATCCAGCTACTTATTCACCATCTCTATTTGTGTATATAACAGTCAAAATGAATCAAAAAGCAAAGTCTTGATTAGTCTCTCAAAACCTCTGCCTCTCTCTTTTTGCCTCAGCAAGTTATATCTCTATTCTTCCAGTTGCCCAGACCAAGAAACTTAAAATATTCTTGATAACACATCCTATTCCTGATTCCTGAAAAATGTACCTTAGTAATATGTCCAAAATCTAATCATATCTCACCTTCCAATACTGCTACCATCATACAAGCCACCATCAACTCTATCTCCCTTGATCTGCTTTATTTTTCTTTAAAATATTTACCTAATGTTATGGGTTGAGTTGTGCTCCCCCTCCCCATATTATTTTGAAGTCCTAAGTACTGCAGAATGAGGCTTTATTTAAAAATATACTTATTGCAGATGTAATTAGTTAAGATGAGGTTACACCAGCATAGAGTGAACTCAATCTATTATGATGGTTTCCTTATATGAAGATGGTTGTACAAATCTGGCATAGAGTAACACAAGGAGAATGCCATGAACTCAGAGATTAGAATTAATATTGCCAAAAACCAAGGAACACCTGGAACTACCAGAAGCTGGAAGAGGCAAGGAAAGAATCCTCCCCTAGAGACTTGAGAAGAAAGCATGAACTGACTCACACTTTGATTTTGGACCTCTAGCATCTAAAACTGTGGCAAAATAAATGTCTGCTTTTTTAAGTCACTAAATTTGTAATACTTTGTTATAGCAGCTCTAGGAAAACTGATACACCTAGCATATTGTATCTATTTTTATATGTTTATTTATGTATTTGTCCATTGTCTATCCCAAGTAAAATGTGAGCTCCCTAATTACTAGGATTTTGTCAGTGTTTTTTTCATTGCTGTATTGCCTTAGCTAAAAGAGTGATTTATTGTAACTAGTAAAATCTCAGAGAATAGGTCTTAGATCATATTCCTTTCAGTTAGGGACAGTGACTTTTAAATTGGCTGTATTTTTAAAGGTTGCTTGCATTCTGAAAGAAAACCAATACTCCAAATGACCAGGGTAATAAGAAAAATTTTAACACAAAACCAGAACAAGTTTTATTAAGAATGCGTAGAACACAAAGATAGAAGTCAGTAAGACCCAGAAGTAATATCTACAGACAAAAATAAAAATATGTAGTGCTGAGATTGTAGTTGTTAAAACGACCTGCTACTCTAACAAAATAAAGCCAAGGAGGATAAGTCAAATCTTAATTTAAAAAATATATATATCTTTGTATTGATTTAGAGAGAAAAGGAGAGGGAGTG
>NW_006382790.1:0-2877 GCF_000327345.1 Myotis davidii
GCTATGGGGTAGCAGTGAGGGTGGAACCTTGGATAGGCAGCATCTCAGACTATGGTGGCTCTGTGACTGTTCCCACTCCTCTCCCCTCCATGGGGCAGGGGTTCTTTCTGCTGACCTCCCTCCCCCTCTTCCTATCCTGGCCTGGAAGAGGAATAGCGGGGAGGAGGAGAGGTAGCTCAACAACCCCTCAGACAGTGATGGGGCCTACTGGGTCCTGAGGTGGGAGTTGCCTCAGTCAGAAGAAGGGGCGAGATCTCTTTGTAGGGCTGGCATTTTGGGGGCTGGTGATGGGATTCTCACCTAAGTAGGCATCGTGTTAGGCCAGGATCCAGCCTGTACCAGGAAGGCCTTTTGGATAAGTAAGTCAGACCTGCAGGAAGTAAGGGAGCAAGCCACAGGGATGGGCATATAGGGAAGAGCATGCCTGGGAGGGACGGCCAGGGAAAAGGCGGTGAGGCAAGAGTCACCTGGGTGTGTGCGAGAGACCTCCAGGAGGCTAGTGTGGCTCGAGTGAGTGGCCAAGGGCCTCGGGATGAGGTGAGGTCAGTTTCCCCTGCCCGAGCCCCCAGGTCCTTACAGTACTGTGAGGCCCTGAGTGAAGTGAGGAGCTGCTGCAGGATTTGAGCAGAGGAGCGATGTGGTCGGTTTGAAATCTGTAAAGATTTATTCTGGCTGCTCTGTGAGGTGGGCAGGGCAGAAGACAGTCAGAGGGGAACAAGAAAAGCTATTAAGAATCAAATACAGAAATCCATTGCTTTGGGCCTCAGTGCTGGAAGTGCAGACCATGAGAAGGGGTCAGATTCTAGACATGGTTTGAAGGTAGGGCTGGCAGGACATGCTGACAGATTGGAGTACCTCGGGGTTCATGTTTGTGGCCACCCCACACCACCGTTGTGAGAACTGAATACAGTAACAGCTATATTCAGCTATTCCCTAGTCTAGAGGCTTCCAGAAACCAGGAGCCACTGCGCCTGGGACTCCAGGCTCAGGGTGGAAACAGTGTGTGGGCGCCTGGGCCGTCACATAGGAAGCCAGGTGGGTTCCAGGCAGGCTGGTTCCAGCCCTCATTGTCCAGTTGGGGAAAATGGCTCTCACAAATGACTGACTTGGGGTCAAACCCAGCTCTCCTGACACGTATCAGGACAGAGCCAGAGCACCCACCCTGCTGGGGCTGCTACAGCACAAAGCCCACCCAGGACCAGACCCTCAGCCTCCCCTCTATGTAATAGGTCATTGTTCTCAATGGTCTCCACAGACCCCCCCTTTCTGAAGACTCCCCCACCTTACCAGGCTGCCCGGAAATGCAGGCTTTGATAAGCTGAGTTTTCCAGATAAGAGGGTCAGCTCCCAGTGGCCCCCTAGTGCCCCATCTCCAACCTGCAGTGGTCCACTGTTCCTCTCTCCCAGACAGAAGGCCCCTCACATCAGCTGGTGCCAATCAATAAGCAAGAGAGAGGAAGGGTGGGGTGGCCTCCTGCCAGGTTAATCTGGGTCAATGTCAGTTCCAGGCACTGGGAGAGCGTCAGTGGTTCAGTGCAGGGAGAGGACCCAGATACCCAAGTCACAGCAGCCCATGTCCACACCCTCCCCATCCCAGTGTTTCACTTGATTCTTGAATGCTTTCTTGTTTATCACAGATAAAAGCCCGGCTCTGCCACTTCCTGTGACTCCCTGAAGCCTCCAGAGACACTCTGAGCTGCCCTGGGTCTCAGAATGCTCTGCCCCCTCCCACTCAGCTGCCTCAGGTCCACTGTTCTGCTTTCCCGCTTGTCCTCCCTGCTTCACCCACACGTATTCTCCCAACCCTTTAAGGCCTCTTCTTCCAGCTGCCTTCCCTGACTGCCCCAATCTGTGGCTTTTGTCTCCTCTCAGCAGCTCTCATCACCATGATCATTTGGGCCATGAATCCACAAACTATTGAGTTATTGAACCCTTGCATATGAGTTGCTTGGGGCAACCAGTCCAGGAGGCCACATGTGGGTAGGCACCTCTCTCCTCCTTCCTGGTTCACGGGGTTCTCTGGGCTGAAGATAGACCAGGCATCTGGGACAGACAAATCATTCATCTTCATTAAGGCATTGGGTGGCTCCATGGATAAGCTTTGTAAACTGTACAGTGCAGTGCACAGGGGGACCTGAGGTGGACTGGGTGGGGTTATAGGAGAGACAGAAGAAGGTCAACTGCTAGGACCTCAAAAGCAGGAGGAGTATGACAGGCAGGTACCTGCAAAAGTCAGGGCTTAGAGGTGGGACTGGACTTGAAAGGTGGAGTGGCCTCCCTCATTCTGCAAGAAATGATGGAACCAAGACCTGGGGAGGGAAACTGGGGGAGATGTGGGCTGTGTGGCAGAGGTAGGGAGAAAATGCCCCTTTGGGAACCATAGTTACAGACTGGATAGGAGAGTGATAGAGGGAAATGGCTACTTGGAGAGGAGATATGAGAGGACAAGAGGTACCAGGAGGCAGTAAGAAGAGGCCACTCAGCCCTGGCTCTCTCCACAGGTCGCCGAGGGCCCAGAAGACTCCCCAAACACCACCCAGACTGTGGAACCTGTCATCAGCCACCTGTCTCCTTCTAATAAGGAGACTATCACGGTCACTCTCCATGGGGCCACCAACCTCCCTGGCTGCAAAGATGGCTCTGAGCCGTGGCCCTACGTAGTAGTGTAAGTACCCGCTGAGAGTGGGTCGGGGCCTGGTGTCCACTGGAGCAGAAACCAGAGTGTGGTTATTTAGAATATGAGCACCCAAAGGTTTGGGGCTTGGACTGTGATACCCAGAGGGAACGCCAAGTGTGCATCACACAGGGGCTGGGTGACTCTGCAGATGTGAGGTCTGGCATCTTCCTGCTGCCGGAAGCCGGTCCATCCTTGCTGCT
>NW_006382791.1:0-2885 GCF_000327345.1 Myotis davidii
TCAGACCCAACACGGCCGATGAGAAGCCACACAGGGGACCCCCAAGAACAGCGCAACCCCCGCGCTCCTTCCCCGCCTCGCCGCAGCCAGTCGGAGTCAACTATGACGGTTCTGATATACAGCGGCTCTCCCCGAACAGGAAGGCTGAGAGCTCTGCTACAAAAGAGAAAATGGGCCAATGTCTCCATTTCCAAAGAGAGGCCCTTTCTCCCCTGAGAGCGCCTGAGCGACTGCACACCCCGGGCTTGAGTCGGTGTGGGGCTGTTCTGGGTCTGATCGAGCCCGTGATGGCGGCTCCCAGGAACACAGCGGTGACTATGTCCCTGCAGTGAGCCGCCAGCTCAGCTCACATGGCTAACGCGCCTACTCAGAAGGGAGCCCACACACAGCTGGGTCAGCAGCCTCCTCCTGCAGGCAAGCTGCGGAAGGGCGGAAAGGGGACCTTTCCTTTGTGATGGTGTGATCAGTCGGACCCACGCACAGGCGCCGGTGTCCGGTGTCCACCTGCCGAGTCCCTGGGGGGATACACAGCGGCCTGTCCTTGACCCGGCCCACTTCCCATCTCAATCTTCACGGTCACGTGGATGAAAGTTACAGGCCACAAATCTATCCATCCTATGATGACCCAAAGCTAGGCAGTCTGCAGAGATATGACCATGAGGGAACACCAAAGAGGAAAAAGAAGTTGCTGTTACTGCCACCTCGTTGGGCACTGTGCTCAGCCGTCTGCTTGTTCTGAGGTGCTGATCCTGGCAGCACGTTTGGGTGGCTGCTTCATGATCCCCTGAGAGAGAAAAGACTTGATGTGGCGGAAAGGCAAGCTGGGCTCCGGTTTGCATGAGCCCACGGCCTGTGCTCAGGGTGGGCTCCTCCCAGCATCCTTCCCACCAAGCCGTGGGGGGCGCCGGGGCCGGGCTGGGCCCCAGGCAGGAGAAACATGCAGATCTGCAGGCTGTAGCGCGGCCTTTGAGCAAGCGGACTAGGCACGGGCTGAGTGCTGAGCTCACGTTGCCTGTCCTTCAGGAGCGCGTCATTGTGATGGGACTGGGTGCGCCGGCATCTTCTGAAATAGCCAGGACGCCTGTAGTAGAGCTTGTCCCTGAGCTGGGGCTCAGCCCTCATGAGGAAGGACAGGGACTCCCAGGCTGAGGTCTTAGCTGGTGTGACTACAAGCTGCTGCCATGGTCAAGACAGAGATGGCGATGGTGGGGACGATGGTGATGAGGACACGTGTAACAGCAGGGACAGTGATAACACTTATCACACACCACGTGCTCTGTCTGCTAAAAGCTTGAAAGAGATGAGCTCGCTAACCACCGAAATAACACAGGGGATGGATACATTATTGTCCCAGTTTTATGAATGGAGACTGGAGCCTCAGCGTGGCTAACCGGTCAGACGGCTGGCCTGGCAGAGGTGGGATTCTGACCGGGGGTCTGAGTTTAGACCTTGCTCCTGACCATCACGCATGCTGGAAGGGTGAGAGCAGTTTTTTATTTGAGGATAGGAAAGGGACGGTCAGGACGTGGTGAACTCAGTTGGAAAATGCAATGCTGCTATCTTCAGCTCTTTTTCTCTTTTACTCGATTATACCTCTCTAGTTTGAACGGCCATCATCTCCATTCCCATCGTCTTGGTTCTGGATCACTCTGACTCCTTTCCCCTATTCATGCGGGCATCCAACCCCTTCACAGGCCCAGAAGGAATCTTCCCTCTGGCAAGTGACCAGGCAACTGCTCCAATACTTCTGAGGCTATCTAACCTCCGCTTCAGGCTGCTACCATCTTGCATCTACTAAGACATTCTTCTGCGCAGGAATTCACAGAGAGTGACACCAGATTTTAGATCATGACTTACTTGACGGGGGATTGAAAGTGGGAAGGTATTAGACAGATGACGAGTGAGAGAAATGGATAGAGAGGAAAGAAGAGAGAAAGCAACCACCGCTGCCTGGAGGTCACAGCCCCACCTGGCCCTGACGGCCCATACGCAGCACAGCACATCGCCTATGAAGAGCTGCTTCCCACCCAACCTGGGGATCTCTCCATGACCTCACTTAATGATCTCAACAACTCTCTGAAGTACCTGTTAATCGCCTTGTTTTGGAGATGAGAACTCAAGGAGATGGACAGAAAGGCCGGGCCCAGGGCCTTTGCAAGGGCCACACAGTTCTCAAGGAGCACAGAGCAAGATGGGCTTTGGCACCAGCTACCGAATGTCCAGAATCCATTTCCCTCAATGGCCATGGTGTCTCATTTGGGAATCGGGATGCGTCAGTATGGGCCAAGTTTGCTGCAGCGATAGGTTGGCCCTTCATCCTCAGTGGTTTCACAGGGAGAACACTTTTTCACTCATGGTAGAGATCCAGTCAGGTCCGTGGGGGCCAGGAGAGGAGAGGTGGAGGACTGTGCGCGGGCCCCCAGTGCTTGGGTTGAAGAGAGCACACATCGTGTCCATTCCCAGCCCACTGGCAGAGTTAGTCCCGTGGGTCCGCATGCGCACACAGCGGAAGCGCTGGGAGCAGACGGAGCTGCTGTGCGGCAGCGTCTCTGCCATGGAGTTCCTGTGCCGGGGAGACTACCTCTGGCCCCTTCTCCTCCCCTGCTCTGTGGGTAGTTACATCATCTGGGTTAAGCGAGTCAGCACATTCCCTTCCCCTTGAACACAGGCCAGAGCTCGGCGGAAGCCCCCGCTGGTGTAATCAGAGCAACACTTTGACCATCTCCAGAAATTCTGGGACAGATTCTGGGAAATCCGCTCTTTCCTACGGGGATAAGTAAGCAGCGGTCCTAGGATCTACGCGGAGCCTCTGGGGCCAAGCTTCAAGGTGACCTTGCAGAAAACAGTGACTGGCAAGCCACGCGATGCCACCAGGTCTGCGGTGA
>NW_006382792.1:0-2886 GCF_000327345.1 Myotis davidii
TTCTGGACGACCTTCTGGATGAAGCCAGAGCTGCAAGGGTCGTGGCTGTGAGGGCCAAGGTCCTTGCACGAATTTTGTGCACAGGCCTCTAGTAATTAATAATACAGTATTGCAAAGTTAAAAGTTGCTGAGGGTAGACCTTAAGTGTTCTCACTACACACAAAGAAAGAGTTAACTATGTGAGGTGATGGGTACGTTAATTCTCTTGATCTTGGTAATCATTTTATAAATATATATCAAACCATCACATCATTATTCTCTTTAAATCTACACAATTTTATTTGTCACATATCCTTCAAAGTTGGAAAAGTATAAATAAAACATTTTTAAAAGAAAGATTAAGATATATTGAGAAATATAAGCAAAGAAATGCTAAATTTGGAGTAAAGTTACTCTGCAGGAGATAAATGAGACAAGACCAAGAGATTGTTTCTGTATATGAATGCAGAGTGCATCTCTCTTTCATAGACTCCTCACATTCATACCTTGTAGGATGTAGTCTCATTTATTTATTCTGGTTTCTTATAATCTTTCACCTTTCACTCAGGTTTGCAATATAAGAAAGATAAACTCAAAGGAGCAATGCAATTTCAATGATCATACCAACTATGAATATACTTGAAGGAGCTAGATCAAAGTTTTACCCTTTTGCATATTATGTAGCATCTTCTGGCATCCACTGTGCTTCCCTGTGTTTATATCCCCTCCCATTATTGGCTTCTTTGAGACCAACTTGCCTGCTCACAAGAAGTTCTAGGGGAGATCACTAAAAAATAATTCTCAAGACCTTATTCCAGAGAGCTTGGCCTTATGCATCTGTAATAGGCTCCAGGAAACTTCTTAATACTTCAGATAATTTTTATGATTAAATTGTATAATCATGGTTCTAGACCTACATCTAACCCATCCTCTAAACTCAATTTTATTTTTAATTTGAGTGAGCAGTATTTTCCCTAGTCATGCGTCAGAGATAAAGAGTGAAATCAACCCCTCAGTCTACTTAGTGAGAAATGTTCTCCCTAAATGCTTCATCATAACAGAAACGCACAACTAGGAAAGGCTTTAAGTCAAATCAAAGTAAAACTGATTAAAACCAGACCTGTTTCTTGATGGAGGTTTGGATAGAGGTGTGTTTTAATGAATAGGAAGTTATGAGTATTCAAGGGCAGGTTGAAAAGAAAGTGAGTATAATGAATGGACATGTAACTAAGTGGGCTGGATGGAGGAAAAAACTGATAAATAACCTACGTCATATATGAGACCAAGCTCTGCCTCTTGAAAATATACTAAATACAATAGTTTGGGAATAGACTAAGACTTAATCTGCAAAAGACTATGTGGGTTTTGCTAGTGTCAGTTTTAAAAAATGAAAATTATAACCTAATACTGCAGAAGAAATGATGAATACAGACAGCTCTGGTAACATACAAACATTTTTAAATGCCAGATTCTATCACAACCATGTTAAATCAAATCCAAACTAGATTGTGTCTCCGCAAGTGGTAGGAAGAGATGTTTTGAAAGAGGATGTAGTAGATATCCTAGATGATGTAAATACTAATGCAAATGGTATTAATGAACATCAAAGGGGTGGATAATAGTAAATGGTCAAATTTTTAAACCATAAAGATAATCATTGTGCATGTTAATGTGTTTTGACTTTGCCCATCATTGCCCTCCGCATTCCCAACCACCGTAAGCAGTGAATTTTATGGGAACTTTTGCCTTCCTTGGTGTATTTGTTAGTAGCATAGGAGGCCGGGGAGGTGTCTGCAACACACCAAGGCTTTTAATAAAAAAGGAACCCCCAGAATCCAGCCCTGGAATCCAAACATGTATTGGCTTTAGGAAGTCCCTCATTGTATCTAATGTAAGCCACTATTACTTGCAACATCCTAATTTCAGAAGTGTTAAGAGTTGAAATATATATGCATCTCAGAATTAAAAATACATATGTAGAACCCTTAAGGTAAAGCAAACAAAGAGACAAGTAGCCTCCTACAGTTTTAAAGGTATTTATCAAAGATACTCAGAGACTGTCAAATAAAGGTCTGGGAATGGTCTATCCTCAAGCCAGTCTCCAGGGCACTAATACCTTGTGAGGGTGATATGAGTCACTTTGTCACAGCAGGGGACCCTCTGCCCTCTGAGATGAGGCTGTAGTTGACCACGAGGAAGGGGAATCTCTCAGAGAGCTGCGCGCTTGGGTGACTATGGAATCCTCTCTGCCAGCAGAAGAAAGATATCCTGCTACTCTCGTCCAACAGAGTATGGTAAACGCCAACGCCTCTCAGCCACTGTAAGTGTTTCCCCTTCTTCTCTAACTGCTAATTTTACTGAATTCACCCTCCTTTTCCTTTTCCTTTGTCCATGATTGGAAATACCATTTGCCATCAGTAAGTGGACCATGAAATTGCTGCATTTGCTTCAGAATCAAGGCAAATACACATCCCTCCAAGTTCCTAAACTTGGACCTGGGACGCAGTAACAGTGAGATTTCGGTCATTTGCTGTGAAACGGGTGAATCTGTTCATTGTGTGCAGGAGGATTGCATTATTTTAGGTAAGAGCATGACAAAAGTATTCACTTATAAAGAAAAGCATATGTAGAGAGAAATGGGCCACAAGTGGTAACTTGTAAGGGTACATCCATCACAGATATTTGGGGGAAAATCTAGCCTAAGCCATGGGAATTGTCTCTGTGCCACATTCTCTCAATATACCAATATCCATCCTCTAACATTGCTACTGCAAGATGGTTGGAGGACATACTTGCCATTAATTGGAGACAGCTTACCTAAAACACAGCCATCATAGAGGAAAGAAAATCCTAGGGCGGGAAGGCAGAGAGTGAAAGAAAAAACTGTGTGTATGTGTGTGTGTGTGT
>NW_006382793.1:0-2886 GCF_000327345.1 Myotis davidii
AGGATGAGGGATGGGGCCAGAGCCAAGGGCAGCTGGGCAAGTCATTCCATTTGGAGCCTCACCTGATGCCCTGCAGAAGGGCAGTGGGGGTTCTGGCCGCAGCGCTGGGAGGGTGGCACTGGGCAGGCGGACGGAGGTCAGCTAGGACCTGGCACAGAGCAGCAGGGTCTGGGGGCAGGTGGGGAAGGCAGACTCCCCCAGCGTAGGGGGTGAACACAGATTCCTCGGCCCCCACCGCACCCCCAGAAGTTCTGGTTCCGGGGTCCGGGGAGGGTTGGGGAGGGTCCTGGGAATCTGCATGTTAACAAGCTTCTCCCCCATTTAGGAGGCAGCTGACCACACTTTGGGGGCAGAGGTGTCATCCCAGGCCTGGGGCAGGAGGTGGAAGAGACTGAGGGGCCAAGGGTCCGCATGTGACAGGGGAGGGGCAGGGGCAGGAGGGCCTGGGTCAGTCACTCTGAACCTGTGCCCTGATCTGAGCAGCCAGAAGTGAGGTCAACCTTCCCTCATATGGGGTGACGATGAAGCGAGTGTATACCCATCGCCCTTAGACTCACTTCAGTCCGTGCTCCATCAGTGTCAGCTCCACCTGTGAATGCCCTCCCTCCCACTGTGCAGCCTCAGGGACAACCCCAGGGACAGCCTGGCCATCATTCAGCTCCAGGACCCTCCGAGACCCCCCAGGAGGGGAGCCAACGGGGCCAAGCACCAGCCAGCCCACCCAGGTGGTGTCCTCGGAAATAGACCATCTTCCTGGTGACCCCAGTGAGAAGCAGATTGCTCGGCAAATGCAGCTCAAACAGAATTCCCGACCCGTTCTCAGCAGAGTGGCTTCCCCTGGAAGACATCTGGTGCCAGTGTCGATTTCCATAATTAATTAGACCTTCCCCAGAGTCCTGACAGGACAGAGTGTTGGCAGGTGCTGCCTGCCAAGTCTGCAGGATGGGGGACGGGGGTGCACCCCACCCGTGGGAGCTCAGGGCACTCAGTCGCTATGACAGCCCCGGGTGGGGCAGCTGTATCCAGGGCAGGCAGCTCACCCCCACCCCCCACCCCCAGGGCCGGTCTCTGAGACTCAGGACAGGAGGTGAATGGGAAGCTCTGTGTGTTCAGACAATAGTAACCGAAGTGTAAGCGTGACGCTGCCACAGCTCTCGTGTGGTGAGTGTTACCGTGTGCCGGGCCCAACTGAGGTTCATGGGCAGGCGCATGTTTAACCCTAATGACAAAGGCGGCCGTGACTTGTCTCATTGGGACACCTGGGGTAGTGACGAATGCCCTGGAATAATGGCGTCCACCTTCCCTGCCCCCCAGCCTAGGAATAGGCTGACTCACTCACTCCAGCCTCAGCGCAGATGTCACCTCCCCTAAGCCCCTCTTGATGACTTTCTGAAGTTTTGGCCCCAGGCACCCTCTGGCTCCACCCCGTTCTGTGTCCCCATCCTACCCGCAGTCTCTTCTCTTCTGTGTTGAGCTATCTTCACTCACACCTTCATCAGCCCCTGGCCTGTGCCTGTCACCTCTCCCATCACCCAGTGAGTCCATGAGGGAGGGGCCGGGTCTCTCCGCCCACTGCTGCCCTCCCCACCCCCAATCAAATGATGGGAGGTGGGAGGATGGGTGGTGAGTGAATGACTTAATGACAAGCTGTGGAACAGAGGACCTGAGATAAGAGCCCAGGTCCCCTCTGCAGGGGCTTTGCTGGGGCGACAGCTGCCCTGTATATGTCTGTAACTTGGTCCCTTTGTGGGGACCAGCTCCTTAGTCTGCACGAGTTCCCTGATAGTTTTCACAACATGGCGCATTGGGCCCCTGTCCTCATGCCGCCTGGATCTGGGGAGCAGGAGGCAGCCAGTCCTTTAGATGCGCTAGTGAGACCCCTGTACATAGGAGGGTGGGCAGTAAACCCAGTCACCCAGGCCCGCCCCCCCCGACCCCCCCAGCGCTGGCTGCGTGCTCCTTCTCATGCATGCATGCCAGCCACTCGCTTCTCTCTCCTCCTCCCCATTTTAATTTTATAGACAACGGGTTGCAAGTTAACTTGGCAATTTAGTCTGTGGTGACGGAGCAGCCAGTGAACTGTGAATGGATCGGGGAGTGAGTTACAGCTAGCGCCGGAGCAATGAGGCTGGGGACTGCGGGACTGGGGAGCAAGGTCTCATTTACTTGTAAGACACATAGCTGCCTCTTGCTAGGGGGAGACAAGAGAGTTCTTTTGCTGTCGAACAAGAATGTAACGACGGTACGAATGTGCAAACGAAGACGAGCCTCCGAAGGCGTGCACCGAGCCGGTTACGATGTGTTGCCTGTCAGGGCCAAGTCACCCCGTGCTGACTGATCTGTGGAAGGGAAACGGACCCGCACTCTGCTCTGCATAGTGTCCCCTTTTCCAGTTGGAGCAATGCTACCTGCAGTCAGTAGGGGGCAGTGGAGACACACAGCAGGAGGAGGGCACTTGACTCCCATGGCTGGGGACACCCTCGCTCAGCAGGCCATGGCAGAAGCTCAGGGAGCCCAGGTCCCATGGTGCACATGGACGTTTTAGTGGGAGGCAGCCCCTGGGACACGGTGGCTTCTGCAGCCCTGCCCCCACCCCCCTGCTGCAGACCAAGCGCCCCAGCACCCCGCTCCTGCAGTGCACAGAGCTCCGCCGCACCCAGAGGCCAGCAGTTTCTCCAGCACCGTGCTCCCCGACAAAGCGGTTTCATAGCAGTCACCTCCCTATACACAGCTTCCCCTGGCATCCAGAGAGTGGGCATCTGGCAAGTTCTACCTGCATGGCATCCCCGTGGCTTCCCTGCCGCCCGGTGAGGCAGCACTTTGCCGGGGCCAGGGGGACTTGGTTTCCCTAACGAAGGGTTCTCACTACAGCCTCTCACAAATCTT
>NW_006382794.1:0-2821 GCF_000327345.1 Myotis davidii
AATATATTTTTTTTAAAAAGAATTCATGCTGACAATAGTCAGATATTAATCACATAGTAAAGTACGTGATGGGTTCTAAAGAATGTGTAGAAAGATAAAATCCACTTAACCTTCATAAAGTTTTGCACACAATAGGTTAGGCAAAGGTATTTTTCTATGAAAAGTTGTTTCATAGGACAAATACGTTACTAATTTAAAAAGGCAGACTATACTAACTGTGCAATAAAAACAAATATTATGGGCACAATTTAATCCTAACTAATGATTCAGAAGTCATTTCTAGATGCGATACTGTCTCAATGTTATTTTGAAAGTCAACTATCACTTTTCCAAGTGAAGAATAGCATTGCAGTGGATAGAATGCCAAATACCAAAGGAATGTGTTGTACTACACTTTTTTGGTAACAGTTGCTTATGGAAACTTATGTTCTTACTTGGTCTCCTTTTTAAGGAATAATAGAGGAGAATTATCTAATTTTAGATTAGATTAGACATCCTCCAACCCTTTCCTTTCTGCTCCTCCCTCCACAAGATAACAATGACTCCAGCCAGCCAGTAACATTTTGATAATTGCCTATTATGTGCTGCACATCTTTAAAGAAACTGGAGATGCAGTGATGAACAGAACACTTAGGGTCCCTGACCTTGTGGAATTTAAATGCTAACAGGGAGGGAGACCAACAATGATCAAGTAAGCAAACAAGTGAAACACCACCCAAGTAAATAAGTTAACAATATTCCTAAAAATCACATGGGAGTTGAATGCAGAGACCTACCTGGGCTCATGTTTCCTCCCACTAATCTTGTGTTCTATTAAACCACAATTCCAAGATCTCAGAAACAAACAAACAACAACAACAAAAAGAAATCCAAGAGAAAATGCAGAACAGGGGAACAGAGAGAAAGCTCAGAAAGGAAATGTGTACAATGCCTTGAGGGGAGGTACTTCCTAGGTACATTCTTTAATTTAGCAATGCCTACCCTGTCTGTAATTATTGCTTGGGTAAAATAAGCCATCTAATGAAAACTAAAGTACCTGAAAATCTGATGACAATGAAAACTAGAACAGAATAGACACATAAATCCGCTCTTTCCACAGCTCCCAACCTCCATGCATACACTCTGTTCATTCAGGAACACTTTCCCAACTTCCTACAGAAAAATCAATTCCTCCAAAGGATGAGCAAGAGATTCCAATTCTCTTTATTGTTGGATGCCAAATGGATCTGACTCTCAGTCTGTCAGGGCACAGGGTAATCCCCCATGCTCCCTTCTGCTCAACATTAAAGAAGAAACACAGCATCAGTTTAACCATAGTTGTAGTTACTACAGGGAAGTAGCTGAGGCTAATATGTAAGGCTCCTTCCCCATTAGGCCAGGTCTTTAAAAAATCCTCATTGGAGAATAACCAACCATACCAAAATTTAAATACATTTTAAAATATTCATGTCTCTCCCTGGTCAAGGGAAATTGAATATATATAATTGCAACAGGTGTTTACCCATTTGCTAATCCCCAAAACAAAGGAATGAGGTTAAGTTACATACTCTGCTATGACAACAAAAATACTTATTTCAACTACTATTCAGTTTTTAGTTTACATCAATTAATCTGGATTTTTTTTAAAAAGAGAGGTTTCCCAAATGATAGCACATTAACTTAGATATTTCACTTTTTCTTTTCATATGCTTTCTTAATCTTTGGGTCTACATGAAGTTTTTCCTGTAACATTTGAAAAAATGTTTCATAAATTACTATGGAAGGATGGAAAATAAAACTCAAGGCATCTGCTTAAGAAATTTTTATGTATAAATTATTCAGAGTGTTAATAATGAGGTTAAAAATTGAGAAGAACCATGGCCAGTATACAATGAAAGGAAAAAATTGCTTCATACTGTGTGATCTCAGTATGTATTTAGAAAGGCAAACTGCCAGTTTCATTGAAATTGTTCTAACAGTCGTCTTCATTTTAATAGCTACCACTTATTGAATGCCCACTGTTATGTGAGGTGTGGACTACATTTTCTCTTAATTCTTACCTCTACCAGATCAGGTAGGTATTCACGTATGTGGTGAAAGAATTTGTAACAGTTACATGGGAAGTAATTTTGGTGGAATTTGAAGGCAGGCTTCTTCAGTTAATGTCCATGTTCTTCCCAACTACAGTACTCACCCTGTTTTCTCCCATAGTTTCAACCCTAATCACACTCACAAATGTTTATACATGATGGAAAAGGTGATGAGTGTGACAAGACTAACTGCCTTCTTACTTAAATCCACTTTCTCTTAGTTAAAAGAAAATGTATCCTATATTTTCTCTTAAGCTGGAAAGATCATGTTATTTTTTTCCTCAAACCTTCCCCAGCATCCCACCGAAAAGCACAAAACACATTTACACTATAGTACACAAAAACCTACTATATCAGAGGCTGCTGAGTTGAAATGACAAGATTCCACTATTCTCCTACCTAAGTCCACACTATCTTTAAGGTCCATGGTTCAGTCCTTCTCACCCTAAGAAAACAAAGATTATTATGTTAACTGCACCTCAGAGCAGACCACAGCTGTCTGTCTCCTCAACTCCTGGTGTTTCTCTTACTATATGATAATCTCTGCACATTACTGACATTTGTCTTTTGTCAAATTTATTTGATCAAATTTATGAATTTATCTTGAAACTTGTTTCAGCTACTTAATTATGTAATGCATCGATTTTTTTTCATTGACTCACAGTTCAGAGTCAATGTTACTAATGTAACATTTTTAATCATTCACTTGCCTCCCTCTTCAATCCTATCCTATATAATAAAAGGCTAATATG
>NW_006382795.1:0-2896 GCF_000327345.1 Myotis davidii
AAAAAAGAGAATGGATTTTAGCTCTCTCTCCATTTTGACCCACATCATTTTGCACATAACTAAAATAGTTGAAATTTACTATTAAACATTTTTAATAGAAAAATTTTCACAAACTCAACAACAATTTAACTGTCATCTTTATGTCATTTTTGTATGAGAGATTGTTAGCTTTATCCTGGCTTAGAGATTTGGAGTGGACTCTAAATGGATTTTGAAGGTATCATAAATTAGCTTTTCCAAACTAGAATTAGTTTCCTGTCCTAAAGTCTGCAGGCACTATAAAGCTTGAGGGGAAGATTCACTGGTAGTTTGGGAAGCTCTGGCAAACAATTAAGTAGGAATGATTCAGTACAAAGCTCAGTTTCTAGACAGACTCACTGCTGACTCTGATTTTAAAAAAAGAAAAAATGTTGCCAAGACACAAATGCTACTTCTAGTCTATATTAATGCCTCTCAATCAAAATTAAATATACCAACTAGTAATATCCAGAATGATGATTTAAATTATGTAATCAGTGTTAAGTAGACTTCAAACAGAAAATTTTACTAATGTTCTTATTTTTAAAAATAATTTCAACGTAGTGAGGACTTTCAGATATGTATATTGCTATGCAGAGTGGTTCTGTGTTTGATTGAATTCAATATTACACCTCGTACAAACTATGTTTACTAATTTTTTTCTCTAACTGTATGCTCCCTTCTCCTCTTAGGAGCTTTTGAAATGCTCTAACTCATTCACAGGAATATATGCTCAGGGAAATTCATTGCAATAAACCTTAAAGCAATCTAAATGTCCATCAGTAAGGAAGTGACTAATTTTTTTTTTTAATTTGTACACTCATATAATGGGAAATCTTGCAATGGGAAAAAAGGGAGTTTGACTACGATTGCTGATTTGAAAAGATGCCAAGATACATTCTTGACTTTTAAAATAAAAGGGAAAGTTGCAGAATGGAGTAACAATGTCATTTTTGTTTAAACTCTATATACCACAGACAGGAAACATAACAATAGGTTTGTGTTTATAGTTGCAGGTAGGTATGTAGATAGGTAGGAGATAGACAGACAGATATGGAAATAGATGTGGAGGTGTGTGGTACATTTGGGATTTTTTTGAGAAAGAATCAATAGACACTAACAACAAACGTTACCTCTGGGGAGTTCAAATGAAATGTAACAAATAAGAGTTTTTGTTTCCTTAAGTGCCTTTACATAGTGTCTGAGTTTTTCATTAATGTGTATTATACTTTCTTAAAAAAATTGCTGTTTCTGTAGTGTATAGCATTTACTTTGCATCCTAAATGTCAACCTCACTTTCTAGATATTGGTATTTACTCATTTATTCTCCAACTTAGGCATATTACCTATATGTATTCATTGCCCTTTGTTTGAAATAGCTTTCTACTTTGATTCTGCATTTCTTCACTTTTTTATTTTAACATTTACCTCTCCCAGGAAAGAAACCAATTAAATAGATTTGGGCAATTATTCCCATCTCCTGAGCATGACTTAAAGCATAGTCCCTCTTAAGTCAGAGACAAATTAACCGCATTTTTCATTTAGGTATTTAAATTAAATGCTTCCAAAGTGAGGCCCATAACTTTAAATAAAGATGGTTTCTCTAGGAACCATAAATGCATGTGAAAGATTCAACAATCAGAACTGTCCTGGAAGAATCTCGCTATAGGAAAGAGTAGAACTAATTAGTAATGTAAATATAATTTAGAACACATTTTCTCAAGAATTGATCCTACACTTCCCAGTCATTAACAGAACATACAACAAAATGAGTGAGTACTCCATCTTCCCGGATGCTCAGGACTATCGTTCAACTTCTAAAATCTTAGTCTTTCCATTAAATCTGTCTTTACTCATTTGCAAAGGATGGTCTCTTTGCAACATGCACAGTCCACTAGAAATTCCCTCTTCAGTAAGCACCTCATTACTACCATGTCACAGGGACCCCAACCCCTTCTCCATGTTTATGGGTTTAGTAGAGTCACCTGCGTCAATGTTATCTGTCTTGCACTGTGACAGCTCCACTTGCATTCTATTTGTTCAGCATCTACCACTGTTTCACATGGAAGTGGTCCCTTAAAAAGTGCTGCCAACGACATGAAAGTAATGAGAGCAGCTGAACTCCTTTATTCAACAAGCATTGTGACAGTGTATCTACTGTGTATGGCTACGCTGTGCTATATATTCATGGGAGGCTGTAAAATTATTCCATTTACTCATCAGTACAATAAGGCCATTGAACTGCATGATCTCTAAGGTGAACTGTGGGTCTAATACTTTATGACTCTAAATGTACATTTCTAAATGAGAGAATAAAGTCTCTTTGCTGGATTTAACCTCTGGACAGGGAAATGCAATATTTGTAAAAATGTTGCAAGTATAAGCAAATATTTAAGTAGGGCAGAGAAGTGATAATGGGATATAAAGTAATTTGAGGGGGATGAATATAGTGTTTTTAGATAAGGTAAATTTTTGGCTGCATCTTGATGGATGTGATAAATGGAAATAAGAGGGAATTTAAATGAATTTCAAGTTGAGATGGGTGGAGTACTAGAATGTTCTTGTCATTCCACACGCAGAAATGAAACCACTTACAGGTAGAATGAGAAGTTAGGATAATTTTGACTTATAATAACTAAGAGAAGAAGCAACAACTTACAAAACACAAGAGTAGATTTGTGACTCCAAGAACGCTGAGAAATGCAATGATGTGTTTGCCACGTAGGGGGCAAATTGGAATTCCAGAGGAGAAAGAACTGAGGAGAAAAAGATGGTGGTGAGAAAAAGAGGAGGTCTGTATAAAGGCTAGAAAATGTCCAGGGGAAAATCTGAGCATCAAAGTTGTATGCTTTTGATGGTGCTGGTAGGCAAAATATCT
>NW_006382796.1:0-2887 GCF_000327345.1 Myotis davidii
CTGTACAGATGATTTCACATACAGTGAAATATTAGAATTTGAGATGCTGGATTTTCTCTTAAGAGCACCTATTGAAGAGAGAAACTGATTTTCTTAGGCTTTGCTGAGAGTATATCACGTCAATGATCTTCATTGCTGGTGCATCCTACTCCAGCACCATACAACATGGCACAGGCACGGAGGCCAGAAATGGGCTGATAAAGCTGCACCTCCGGTGCACTGCTGATCACAAGAAGAGCCTAGCAGCCGGTTGATTAGGATAGTGTTAGTCATCCTCCCTTCTAACAGCATGGTAATGGGGTCCTCACCATAGTTCAGCAAAAGAAAAATGTCAGGATATTTAGAGTAATTTCTTTATACAGCTTGGAGGAGTGGTATTTTGTTTACATGAAGCACCCATTTTTCATTTCTCTCTTCCCATGGGAGCTAACATAAATCAAAACAACTCCAATGTTTTTAATTTCAGTGTGGAGATCAGCAGCTGTTCCCCAGAACTCCAGTTGCCACAAAAGAGGGATTTTTTTGGAGTCACAATTCAGAGACAATGCAGCAAGCTCTAGTTACATACTATGATATTTACTGTGCACATGCACATTAGAGATCATAATAACAAAGGACTGTGTTTACTTAAACTCACAGTTTTGCAAAAGTCAAACAGTTATGTAATTGTCCCTATAGCACTGTGAATCATGGTGGTAGAGAAATGTAATCAATTAGTGGCAAGTCCCTTTGATGTACTCTATAGTGGGTTGACATAACAAATGACCCATTGAAGAGCACTGGGCTCAACTAGACTGCTTAAAAGGAAATTGAGTTCAAGTGAATATTTCCAACAGTTTATTTTGAATGTTTATACTTTATGCAGTTCCTAAAAAATGTATAATTGGGCTATCTGCTTAGTTTTCCAGAGGAAAGAAGTAAATGCAAGAGTTTCATCTGAACACCAACCACGTCCTTTATTTAAAATAAAGAAACAACAGCAAAGTTTTTAAAGCCGGAATAGAATTGAGAATTAGACTGTGGGATTTCGTGAGCCCTAAGACTTATTTTCCCTTAAAGGACAATGGTAGCATAACATTTTCAGTTTTTCTTTTGGAAACACGTGGCTTTAAAAGCTAGTTTTCATAATATTAAATGTACCCCCAAAGAGTATGTAGTGTTTTACAGTTTGAGCACCTTTTGGAGTAGCTGTAAAAAGTGGTGAATGATGCCAAGCCAAAAAAGAGTATGGCCTATATGGCTCTAATTCAACATCAGTGTTCCACAGTACTTATCATTAGTATCTGATTTCCCCTCAGAAATTAAAGCCTCTCTCGAAAGAAACTGATCTGACGCCCATAATCCATGATCTCTTTTTGGATAACTTAAACTGCAAGTGGAAATATGGCCTGGAACTAAACTAGTCTCCTTGAATTCCTCTAAAATTAGCTAAGTCGTTTTCAGTTGGAAATCTCTATCACTTCTGCTTTCTAAGCATCCCATAGGCCCTCCCAGTACTGGGCAAGTGAAATCCACACATGAAGCCTTGGTTCAGCAATTGATGGCATAAGGTGATTCCAATGAGTCAATGTTTACAGTTTTTTTGGAAATGCCCCTCAGGAGTCTAAAATCCATTCATTTCTCATGCCTCTATTATCATCTTTCCCTGGGGCTCCAGGACAAATATATAGGAGTTTAAATATAGAGTGATTGAAGTCAGTGTGCATAGGAGTTTAAGGGGCTTTACTATGAGTAAAATAATTTTCCAAACATCTGAGTTATCTGATCTCAAATCATCTCAACCCTTGTCTTATATCATAATTGTGAATTTCAGTTTAAATATTACAACTTATTGTTTATACATTTCTGAATCCAAGAAAATAAGAACTCAAAATCAGCTATGCTTAATTGTCCAAAATCAGCTTTGCACAGTGGGTAAATACCTTGCTCTTCCTCGAAATGTTTGGCATAAGTGATTAGATTTCTTGCTTCCCTTGGAAATCTTACTGTCATTTGCAGTGAACTATCACAGGAATATGTATAATTCCAATAGTCTAATTAATTTTAACTTATAGCAATTTTCCTGAAAGTTTGTAATAATCTGTCTAAAAGTGACCAGAATTCACAAGTTTTTATATAGCAATAATGTGCTTACAAGCTACAATAAGCCTGATACTATGCTAGACAATAAAGATACAAGTGTGATTAATATAGTCCTGCCATTGAGGGCTTACCCAACACTGGGGGGATGCTGAGGGGGCAGGGGTGTGGGAAAATACATAACCGTGATGAAGTTACCATCTCTGAGAAGCATTGTAACCCTTTGTTGAAAACGTATCAAATCCTTGTAATGAAAGAAGACAGAAAGGGATGGCTTAAGGTGGATGGTGGAAGATGGGTTTGGGGTTACCAGGCACTGAAGGGAAGGGTGTCTGGCATATGTAAGAAGTCATAATGGAAGCTGGAAAATATCACTGAGGGTTGTAGAGAGGTAGGTAGAATTAGGCTGATATTGTGAAATCCCAGTTTACTATGAATAAGTGCCTGTAAGATGCAACATGGTAAAGGTTTATATCATGGGAAACTAAAAAGGAAGCAAAAGAGAAAAATTCAAAGGATTTCTAGGTAGTGTTTAGTCAGTTAAATTTTGAAACTAAGTATTTGGGGGAATTTTGAGCAGGTAGGAGCTATGTTTATGTGGACAAAATTAGTAATTAATATGAAATGATAAGGCAGTATATTGAGGTCACAGAATTTAGATAAGATGGAATTAGGTCTAATGATAACCTTCCAATTTGGTGTAGACTCATAAGTTTGGAATTCCGAGGCCAGGGTCATGGATAGATTTTCCACATGGATATTGAAATCCCTTGGGATAATGATCTATAATAATAAAAGCATAATATGC